>NC_039366.1:56923092-56924935 GCF_003573695.1 Papaver somniferum
ACCAAAAAAAAAAAAAAAAAACACAACTGCAAGAAAAAAAGCTACATAGATAAGTCTAGGAATGTGTTAGTGGCATGGACATCATGAGTACACGTTTCCGATTGTCCACCAAAGTTCTTCAACGAGACAGCGCTCCTCATGTGAGGAATAATTGCAACCCTTGTTTCCCATGGTAGTGCCCCCCAAATTTTCGTCCAAGTTCTGGTGAGTGTATTGTAACGCAATAAACACCTATTCTTCCAAAATAAGAGTTCCTTGTTATTTATAAAGGCTATCGGGTTATGAGTCGGCCATTCATCCTCTTTAAAGAAAATGCTTATCTCATAATTCCAATTCCATTCCCCGCCAGGTGCCCATGTATGAATATTTTCTTTGGAAATGGGAGCCCAAAAATCTACCCGGGGCAGATCAATTCCCTCATGGATGTAGTAAAATAAAATGCGAACTCCGAACATCACCATCCCAAGTAATGGGTAAGTATTTATCCAAAATTCACTCCCAGGAATATGATGCGGGGGTGGAAAACGTTGATGGAACGTCTCGGTGTCCAAAATGAAAGATATTATACCAATATCTTGCTGACAACAATCTATCCAAAAAATACAACCGTGTGCGTACACACCTGAACTCCGAAAAGTATAAGGAATCTCCCATGCTATGTTCCTCCATCCCCTCTTGTCTCCTAAAGTGTGTATTTGGACTTTACCATCCATGTGAATTCGAACTAACTTGTACTCATTGGTACGTTGACAGTATCCGAAACCCCCAATTACGTTGTATCGTGGATACCACGAAAGTACTTGATCCGTTGCAATTGGGATGCATAGTTGTGGCAGATGGAGGTGGTCACCAGTTTCTGGATTCATAATATATAAAGGATCTTGTATGCGTGGTGTGAAACATAAAAACAAACAAGACCACTGCAAGATCGAACTATTGGGTGCAACATAGTCCAATCATCATGGGTTCCATCATTCGGGGCATCATGATTGTTGGCTGTTACGATCGGGCTGAAATCTTCCTCTCTATAAAAGAGTTGGGTAACTTTATCTTTCCCCATTCTTGGTGTGACACCAAAAAGGAATCCAATTATTTTGTCTCCAAGGATAGTATTCCATTCTTTGCATACACATTTGCTTGCTAAAACGATTTCTGTAGTTTGGAGGCGCTGAAGTATCTCGGTAGTTAATTCCAGCAACATATCCATCACTATTATACTGATGAAAGATTATCAAAAAAAAAAAAATTACAAGCTTTTAGGATTTTCTTATTGTGGATGGTACAAGCAAATACGAGTATAAAGCTTATATATATAGACATCCAATATACCTGTTGGTGAATGGTCGCGTCAGTCTAGGACGTTTTTGGATCCTCTCGTCAATTTCATATCAACAATCCCTCTTAATACTTTATGTTAGTTTTTTTCTATGCTTGGTGTAATTTGAAAACTCTAATTTTTTAGGTTTTCCCTCATTATCTTAAATCACGATTCTTTGGTATTTACACCGAATATTTCAATTTCCACATTACTAAAAAATGAGATATCGTAGCAGTATAATGAGATATGGAATGAATATTTTCATGTTTATATAATTTCCTTTTTAATCTAATATATACATTCCGAACATAACAAACTAAAAGAAATCATGATCTCTTAGGAAATACCCAAATAATTTTTCTACTTTTCGACTAATTACCTAGGTGGGTTGGGGTGGCCCGGACGGCTGGACCATAGGTGTAACGCAAAAAAAGGAAAAAAAACCAAGGTTGTCTAGTTAAACAATGACCCAAACTAAATTGTACATTTCAACATAGAAAATAATCCAAACACCAAAAAAAAAAA
>NC_039366.1:57232832-57328895 GCF_003573695.1 Papaver somniferum
TTTTGAAGAGAAAGAGGTTATATTGAAAAGGAAAAGTAGTTACAAGAGGCAAGCCTCAAAAACAAACCCAACGGGAAGGCTAAAAGACAATTACATAGTACCAAGAACTCCCTCCCAATGAAAAAGAACTTGATATACACCGCAGTTTTTACACTGTATATAACCTTAGTTCATTCTATTGCTACAGATAGAGAGATAGGGATATATCAGCAACAGGGGCACCAAATTTCTCAAACTGAATTGGTCGTTCTCTCTGTTTGATTTTCAAAGGTTGAATTCTAAATCTAATTATTAGCTAGTCGCACTCATTTATAAATATTATAATGTGAACCCACCGTATCGAATAAAATCTTCCCGGGGCTGGGTCTTTCTAGTTATACCCAGCATCTTCTACTTCTTTACTTCTATCTGTTCACTTTGTTTCTATTCGTCTCAGCCGAAATAATTTAAAGGCGAAGAATGTTTTGAGAGATTCAAATAAACACTGTTTCTTTTTGGTTGGCAGAAAGATCTTTTGATACATTTCAGAACTTCAATGAACGATTCTTGCTAACTAGATAATAAACAACGTGACATCAACTCAAAACCATAATAAAATCCACCCTGCAGCTTCTTTTTTGGAACAAGTTTACATTCCTTTTGCTCATATAAGTATATAAGTCTCTGCAGCTTCGTTTTTGTCTGCTATTTCATGGCTAAACACAATGAAAATTCTTGGTCTTCTATAATGCGCATCTAAGAAAAAACTGCTAAAATATAAATCAATTACATTACATCCTTCTGCACACTTGTCAGCAGGAGAAACTGGAGAGCATTATCAGAGACTTCCAAAGCATTCGGATATACCTGAGAATTTAGTGGTTGACTTTATTATAATACTGCTTTGACTTTGCTCTCCGTTTGATTTTGACTTTGTAACTAAGATGCGCATTTCATATACTAATTATCACGAGTGCTAGCATCTTTGACTTTGTAAGATGTACTCAAAAAGAGGACCTGGATTTGTAAGATTCCTTGTTTGGGAAGTAAATTGACGTTGGACATGGTTATATTTGGGCAGTTGACTATATGTAATCCCTGAATTGGTGTTAGCATTTAATCATTCATGTACTTTCGATCAATTTTTATGGAAACCTGCAGCTCAGATAGAATTACCACGGGTATTATTGACTGCCTCTGCTAGAACCGATGCAGAAAATGCACGACCATAGTCTTCACCCTGGCTGACCTTAACTGGTCTCTCTGTTCAGGTAGTGTCTTTTCATAATTTGTTGAAGTTGCTATGAAATTTCGCAAAATGATTGTTAAAACGAAGAATCTTCTAAAGCTTACTAAATTGCTGCTGTTGCCAATTGGTGTTAAATACAAATGGGTTAGGTACTAAGGTTTCCCATTGTCCTATTGAATGATTTTTGTTAAAGGAAGAGCAAAAAGAGATCTGGGAAGAGCATAAACTGTAATCAACTCATTAATTAGGGAAGATTCAATACAACTGTGCGGGCCGGACTTAATTACCCTGCGATCTCATCGTCTTCTTAAAAATCCTAACTTGTAAATACCACCATTACCAAAAACCAGTTCAAAATAGAATATCCTGCAAATTAATCTACGTAAAAATATTAGTCGTGATAGTTGTCGATTTAAGGATTGCCAGTGCACAAACAATCATAATCAATTTTCTAGTATTTGCCATTGTTAAGAAAATTACTGTCCATGGTATGATGAGCATTTATCTTTTTTTCGTTTGGTAGTGGAATTCAGCCGGAGCTCACAAGCACGTTCCTACCAACCCATTTGTACATTTATCATCTGGTGATATTTGAATTCTCTATCTGTTAACACGGGTTATTCATTTGTTTTTGGATACTTTTGTGGATTTAATTTCTATATGTTTGTCAACAGTTTTGTCTTACTTGTTATCACATTGCCAAGACCCAAATTCCCCTCCATTAATGGAAGTTTAAGTTGTCGTAACTGTGGTTAGCTAGGGTTGGGAAGAAGAACAAGACGCAGAAGATTAGGTTTCATTTCGATGATGAATCGGTGGGCATGTGAACAATTCATGTGGTTAGAAAGGGTATTTTGGTCCGAGTCGATGATATATATATAACCGGCCTTGACCAGTGAGTTGACTACGATTTTTGATCTCCTTAAATCTCTTTTTGCTCTCCCTTTAACAAAAATCTTATTGAATTCTCTTTCGGATTATAAAAGTAAACAGTAATAAAAGGTGATCTGTGAACGCTAGTTCGATTTTAATCAAGTCATGGAGGTACGTAGCTCTCATATTATATTTAGTAATATTGTCATCACAATTGCTACTAATCGCAAATCAAATCCCCATCCAAATGTCAATTTTTAATTATATTTAATTATGTCGTGTTAAATTAGGGGTGTATTTATAGGGTAATCACTTTGAATATTTTCCCTGCCTCATCATTCCTTTGCAAACAAAGTCCTAGCTAGCAAACTATACCAATGGATTCACAAGTATGTCAAGCTTTTCATGAGTTTGATAACATCCATGGCTTCTGCAGTCACTTTGATTTTATCAAAGATGGCATCTTCGAGCGACAACAGTTCATTGACCACGTTAAAGGAGAAATACCAGAATCTCAAGAGTTATAACTACTATAATGGTATCCCAAATGATGATATTGCTTCATTTGATCTTGGGTTGGTTGATCAAAACCAATTGTTTCCTTTGCCTTCTCCTCCTACACAAGATTACCTGTTTGATTTCATGAGTAAAAATACCTCTACTAGTGGTACTGCAGGTTATGGTACTATAGCTTCTTATTCCAGATCCTCATCTATTCACCATTTACCTCTTCATCTGCCTCCCGTTACTGAAGAGGCTAAAGGAGATGGTATTGATCAAGGAGAGAATTACGACGATAACTCATCGGGGACAACGACAGCCACTACCACAACAACCACTACCGCGACATCCACGAAGAGCGCCAAAGTCGTTGATCGATCTAAAACGTTGGTATCTGAACGAAAGAGGAGGGGTCGAATGAAGGAGAAACTTTATTCCTTGAGATCCTTGGTTCCTAACATAACTAAGGTCTGTTCTTTTGTCTATTCCATAGAAATGAGGTCTCTTTTTGATACTAGTGCTAATGTTTGCCTCATTGGCAACTATCGGACACTTCCTACTTTGAAATTGCATTCCTTCGTGACATTTTCCTTTTTCCTGTTGATTATTACGTACAATTATTTTCTTCTGATCGAATTAGTATGTCTCTAGATGGACAAGGCGTCAATCATTGGAGATGCTGTTTCTTATGTTCAAGACTTGCAAATGCAAGCAAAGAAGCTTAAAGCTGAAGTGGAAGGTCTCGAATCATAAGTAAATGGATCCACAAGAAGATCTCACAGCTTTTTTGATAATCCAACGAAAACTCAACGTGCAGACTACAAGAACACAATAATTTGCAAAACCATTTCTCAGGTTCATTTTTTTGCTAACCCGTTTTGCAGAGTTTTATGATCCCCGCATTTCCAGTTAAGCTAACCAATACTTTTTTAACTTGTTGTATGTAGATGGATGTTTTTTATGTAACTGAAAGAGAATACTATGTTCGATTTGAAAGCAACCATGGTGAAGGAGTGGCTCCTTCTCTCTTTAAGGCCCTTGAATCCTTGTCTTACATTGACGTTCGAAACTCAAACTTATCATCAGCTTTTGATAAGTTCACCTTGACTTCTACTATTCATGTAAGAGAAGGTGCTCAAGGTATCAATGATTTGTCAAATTTGAAGATACTAGTGTCACAGGCACTTCTGAATCAGGGATTCATGTTCACCACTCCTATAGCTAGTTCCTTAACCAACTATTAGTTTAATTCCCCATCCGAACATTGTAATTGGTTTCTTTTAGTACCAACTGCATGTTTTTCCATCATGCTCAGTATTTTCTAAGATGTACTTCATCTCTTAGATCCTCAAGTTGGATATGTTTTTGTACTTGGTAGGAGTATTAGAGAGATCAAGATGATGAATGCAAAGCTTAGAGTCAGCAAAATAATTCGGTTCTATACTCGATCTGTAAGGTACTTGCATGTCCTTGACATGGCCTCCATTATGATACAAATTTCATATGTTACCACTATATTAATATATATGATCGTATCTTGTGAGATCATTATGTTTAGTATTTTATTGTGATTGAAAATTTGTGTTGGCTATAGATTAGAGACGTTCAATCTACTCCAAACATCTTACTGAATACTGATCAAAAGCTGATTAAAGAAAACCTAACATCAGATTACTGGAGAAAAATAATAATCAATGATTGGATATATAATTAGTTTTATACTTAGTTGATTAGTTAAAGTAAAGTAATCCATTTTTTTTTTTGGAAAAGGATGTTTCTAAATTTCCAGTTACTCCATACGAAGCACGATTGCTAAAGGCTGGTATCAGCATTAGCGGGCTGGTACCATTTGATACAAAACAAAAAAACTTCGAAGCAATTCCGGCCGTTTGATCACTGAAATGATACCAGCCCTGCTAATGCTGGTACCAACATTTAGCAATCATGATATGGCGAATCATCATATCGTAGTTCCTGAAAGAGCGGGGGGTCAAACAACCTCACCCAATATTTCGATTAGCAATCTGAATGGACTAACTCCAATATACTTTCTAGAGAATCAACTAGACAGTCAGACTCAATCTAGATAAAAGTATATCAAAGAGCTAATATCTCAATCTCTCTATTTGATTTTACTCAAGAAAATGGAAATCTGCGAGTCTTTATCAAATACTAGAGAGATAAACTTGGATGGTACCAAAGACCAATATCCAAGTGTCAATCAATTTAAATCAACAACCAAAGATTGGATATTCTAATTGATTGATTTTAACGCACAACCTGTGATATTTCAATTATATAACAAAATATAATGCGGAAAAGAAATAACACAGACACCAGAAATTTTGTTAACGAGGAAACCGCAAATGCAGAAAAACCCCGGGACCTAGTCCAGATTGAACACCACACTGTATTAAGCCGCTACAGACACTAGCCTACTACAAACTAACTTCGGTCTGGACTGTAGTTGAACCCTAATCAATATCACACTGATTCAAGGTACAGTTGCGCTCCTTACGTCTCTGATCCCAGCAGGATACTACGCACTTGATTCCCTTAGCTGATCTCACCCACAACCAAGAGTTGCTACGACCCAAAGTCGAAGACTTTAATAAACAAATATGTATCACACAGAAAAGTATACGATGATAGATAAATCTGTCTCCCACAGATAAACCTAAGAGTTTTGTTCCGTCTTTTGATAAAATCAAGGTGAATAGAAACCAATTGATAACCCGGACTTATATTCCCGAAGAACAACCTAGAATTATCAATCACCTCACAATAATATAAATCGTATGGTAGCGAAACTAGATATTGCGGAATCACAAACGATGATACGAAGATGTTTGTGATTTCTTTTTATCTTGACCTATCGGAGATATAATCTCAAGTCAATTATTCAATTGAACTCGTACGATAGAAAATGGCAAGATCAGATCGCTCAACTACAAGAGAAGTAGTTTTGTATGGCTTCACAATCCCAATGAAGTCTTTCAGTCGTTAACCTACAGGGTCTTGAGAAGAAACCTAAGGTTAAAGGAGAATCGACTCTAGCAAAACCAACTAGTATCACACAGGAGGTGTGGGGTTTAGTTTTTCTAGTTGCTAGATGTCTCCTTTATATAGCTTTCAAATCAGGGTTTGCAATCCAAGTTACCTTGGTAACAAAGCATTCAATATTCACCGTTAGATGAAAAATATGATTTAACCAAGCTAATATCTTTCAACCGTTAGATCGAAACTTAGCTTGTCACACACAAATGAAATGTATTTCATTTAGGTTTGAGTAACCTTACCTAAACATGTACACTTATTTGGTTCACAAATAGTTAACCAATGGTTAGACATATGAGTACTTCCATATTAACCGTATTCATCTTCTTCACATAACTAGTTCAAATGACTCATAAGAACTAGTTGAAGAGTTATTCAATTGCTTAGGTATTTATGAATAGACACAATTGAAACAAAATCGGTTTGATTCACTTGAATCAATTCATGAACAATATAGCCACGGTTTGCAAAGATTGCATTCCTTATTGATTTATTGTTTAAGTTCATGAACTTCCAATTTGAGAAATATAACCAGCTTGGGTACGCGTACCACAACTACCAGATTTGAGTTTAGAAACTCAACAGAAATTTTCGGTCGAAAACTTCCATGGGTACGCGTACGGGTATGCGTACCTAAGGTGACTGGTTTAACAGTTTTCAAACTTACAAACTCAGCAGAAATTTTTGGTTCGAAAACTTCTGTTGGTACACGTACGGGTACCCGTACCCAACCTGTCTCCTTTACCAATACCGTATGCACACATATACACACACTTGGTTTCCGGCACATGGATTTATACACTAATGCGCGAACACACTATATATGCTTATATCCATAGTTGGTTACGTAATCTCAACTCTACATTTCAATCATTGAAACACTCTTCTATAATGTTATAACAGTCGTTATTCACAACTATCGTCAGTAAAGCTATTTTCAAGATTGAAACGTCATCATGACTTTCGTCACGGGTAAAGATGAAAAATGGTTAAAGCGAAAGTTTACCAACACATATTTCGAGAAAAAGATAAGCGAGTAAACTCGGCTCGAAATAGCAAATGTGTATGTATGAAAACTATCATACTTATACGACTTTGTCTCAAGATTAGGAGATAGAGTAGATAGACTTTTGAGTGATAGATAAGTTCAAGTCTCCACATACCTTTTAGTCGTATGAAGTTCCGCTGATTCCTTGAGTAGTTCTTCGTCTTCGTAAGATGATCGCCATGGAGTCTGGAGCTCAACTACACTAAACTGTCCTAAACCGAGACTTAACTATAAGTAGTCTAGAAATCAAGACATATTGTTTTGACAACTAAACTTGACAAACATGCTTGATATAGTAACACATGCGAGTTCGACCGAGCAATGCTCTAACAATCTCCCCCTTTGTCAATTTTAGTGGAAGAACTATCAATACATATAGATTACAAAATAAATAAAACTTTGTAGCTTCTCGTCCACATGCTTGATCTCCTTGGTGCTTCAACATTACTCGAAAACTTCATCTTTTCCAAGTACTCCCATGATTCTATAGGTGTTCAATTCAGCATCATAGTTGTTGAAGATCCGTAGCCATAACAATGAGAAAACAAAAGCTAACGATCATTGTTATACAATGTCATAGTATTATTACACAGTATCAAAGTTCTTATATCACAACTTCGGCAAAAATACTATGGTGATATGTATCACTCCTCCTTAGTCAATACTTTCATCTCAACATGAAAACCACTCCTCCTTACATAATGATCCTAAAAACACGTAAACCATATGTATTTGTAGTGTGAACTACATATTAATTCTCCCCCTTTTTGTCAATAAAATTGGCAAAGGTACGAAAACGGGATCCTAATGAAATTTCCACGGAGATGCTCAAGACCAAAGAAAAGTACATATCAACTTGTTTAGATGCAATCATAAAGCCGAAGCTAAATGCATTCATCAAGGAGTTTATAAAGATATAAGATAACCCCTAAAATATTCCACAGCCGCACTCCCCACAAAGATATGGAAATTAAGTGCAAGTTCAAAAGAACTCTCCCCCATTTGATGTCATTCCCGAAAGAACAACAAGAGCGACCTTACTTTTACAATAAAAGAAGGATTTCTTTGGACGCCAACAACCATAAGGAAATGATTTTGTATCCAAATATTCTCAATCAAACTAATTACAAGAGAACACATGATTAATTTAATCGAAATACACAACCAAATTAATCACAAACGAGACTATGATTTATTTAGTTGTAAATGCTCATGCTCACATAAGAAAACTTATGGAGCCGCACAGTATATATATAAAATATGGATCAGGGAAGATCAATACTGCGGAATATACAAAGATCTTCATCACTATTTGCATAACGACATATAATAGACATAATCTTTGTAAACAAAAGATTTTAATCTATCTTCCATCAAAGAATTGACATAAGAGGCTTAACTTTTGTTTGTAAAAAGTTCATCGATCTTGCATCAATACATGCATATCGACATATGAAAGAGATAACTTTTGACAACGTATGGGACAATAACAGTTCACGGATGCAAACACACATATCCCATAACATATTGCAATATACAAAACCTCCAAATCACTTTAGAATTTAAATGAATAAATCTAAAAACGTTGCAAGATGAAACGTTGGACATAGCTATGCGTACTCACAATAGTGGATATTCCAAACCCTCATTATCCTTCTATTTGAGGGTAAAAACTGGTTCTGTTGTTTTTGGTAAACTTGGGTGTTTTGATGAGAAACGAATTCAAACCCTAAACAATGCATTGCACGAAAGCACTTTTAGATTCGAGAGATCAATCTGTAAGACTCTGGCCTAAACCAAGAAATGGTCGTTCCAGATTCAATTCAGTCACAAAGTGAAGGAGAAGGGGTTGATCTTAGGGAGGGAAGCGAAGAAGGTGTTTGAGATCAAAATGTTGAATTATGAAGGTGCGGATGTTTTATGACTTGTATCAGAATGTGGAACTGGCTTGCAGAATGTAAGCTATCAGTTCTTGGTGTTTTCTTGATACTGTGTTAACAACACTTGTGTTGTTCGTTTGAATAGGTTGAAAACCTATTTATACAAGTCATTGAGCGCACCCTGATTTCTTAGGAAGTTGGGGAAGTTCAGTAGTGGAGAAGTGGGTTTTTGCGGAAGGTGGTGATCATGTTTCCGTTATGGGGGGGGGGGGACTGATCACACGTTCACCCACTACTCTCATTACTGTTAACCGTCCATCTTTCCTGACATTTTCTCGTAATAGGCGCGTTGCACGCCGCACGCTGTAAACCGCCAGACTAATACCCCAGTGAGCATCCCCCAGTTTATGACATGTTTGATGTCTCGAGTGAATGGGTCAAGCCATGTGACTTGCCTCTAAAATCAGCACGTAGTGCTTTTAGGTTAAATAACAAATTATTTATAAAACCGATATTTGTGAAGCATTGCTTATAATCGATGCATGTAAAACATCGCTTTCGAATAAGCAGCTGAAAGTAATTGATATGTTAGAAGCATCCCTGTTTTTGAGCTCGATTGAATCAGTCATGAATTCAACGTCTTAAAAGGAGCGTGACCGTCCTCTTTCAGGGAGTTGGTAGGAGCTACGCACGCATCCCAAGGAGTGTCCGGCCGGGCCTTCTAGGAGAGTGGCGACTGGTAGCCATTATAAATCCTATCGGTCGATCGAGATTAGATCTGGACATCTAAAATTGCCTAGCCAAGTTAAGTGGTTGAAACAATTTGCGGCAGTTAATGACTGCTGCTGAATCGTACAAGTAGCGTGAATGGTCACTTTTCGGGTGATCGTTCGGGGCCACATAAGCCCTTGGCCCGGCCGATCGCTCTTCATGGAAGAGGGGGCGCCAGTGATCACAACGCTATCTTGTTGGCTTTCTAAAAATAAATCTACACCATCCAACTAGACTGGCGAAGTTGGATGGTCGTGATCGATTTGCGGCAGTTTCAAACTGCTGCTGACGCAACTTAAGGTTTGGGGACCGATCGACCAACTCCCTTTTGAGCGAGCGATTCGAGGCGCTGCGTTTGGGTTTGAGTAGATCGATCGACTATGTACAAAGGTGGTTTCCAGCAAGCATGCTGATATCCCCTGGGTCACCTAAAATTAAATCTAAGACACTCAATTGGATGGTGAAGTTGGATGGTCGTGATCGATTTGCAGCAGTTTTTCAATGCCGCAAAGTGATTTTAGGGTTTCTTAAAGCAGCGCGTTCACGCTACTTTGAGCAAACGATTTGATATGTCCTGGATTTTCTGTGGACAGGTCGATCGACCAAGGGATAGGTTGGGCCAACAGTGAACACGTTGGCACTTCTTTGATCGCTCGAGATGCGACCTAAGCCATCCAACTAGGCCGGCTAAGTTGGACGAACACGACCGATTTGTGGCAGTTGTAAACTGCCACAACCCAAATTTAGGGGTTTGAATGCAGCGTTCCTTCTAGAGTTTGGGTAAGCGATTGAACACTGTATAGGCTTGCCGTATGCAAGTCGATCAAATAGGGCACTAGTGGGTCCACCAATGATCATGCTGGCACTTCCTTAACTGTTCGTAGGAGGATCCAAGCCGTCCAACCAGGCGGCAAAGTTGGACGTTCGTGATGCTTCTGAGACCGTTTTGAATAGTCTATGCTCGTTCGAGCTTCTTCCAAACAACGCGACCACCCTACTTAGGGTTAGCGTTCGACAACGTTGGGATGTACTTAGGCATGACCCGATCGGTTGGGGCGTTAGTGGGCCCGCCGACAATCTGTTAGAGCATAGCTCGGTCGACCTCGTATGCGTTGCTATATCAAGCATGTTTGTCAATGTTAATGATCAAAACTATGAGTCTTGATTTCTAGTCTATTATAGCTAAGTCTCAGACTAGGATAAAAAAGTGTAGTTGAGCTCAAGGACTTCATGGCGATTCATCATACAACAACGAAGATCTCACAAGGAACCGTGGAACTTCATCAACAGAAAGGTATGTGGAGACTTGAACTTATATATCACTCAAAAGTCTATCTATTCTATCTCCTACTTCTTATGAGACAAAAAGTCGTATGCTATATAGACTGGATCATACACATTTGACATTTCGAGTTGAGTATTCACTACTTATCTTTTTCTCGAAATCATGTGTTGGTAAAGCGTTTCGCTTTGATCAAGTTTATCTTCACCTAGTGACGAAAGTCATGAAAAGTTTCAATTACTTTGAGAATTGTTCTGACGTGAAACGGTCTGTGAATAACGGCTATATAATGTCCTCTGAGAATGTCTCAATGATTGGAATGAGAGTTTAGATTACATAACCATGTATTCCTTAATCCGAAGTTTTAGAACTTTGTTGATTGAGAGAAACCGGAGGAATTGGCTTTGCCAAGTCCGCGAACCCAGTCCGCGAACTCAGTCCCGAACTAACGGAAGTTCTCTTACCGAGAATTTCTGCTGGGATTTTCCAAAAACTCGTTTGCGTGTTTAGTCCGCGAACCTAGTCGCGAACTGGCGGAAGTCTCTTTACCGAGATTTTTTGCTGAGTTTGGAAAACTTTGCCGGTTGCCTTAAGTCCGCGAACTTTTTTGTGAGCTTAAGTGGTTATGATATAAAGATGTGCTCTGAAAATGAAACTTAAATTACTAAGGAATGTTTTATGCAAACCGTGGCTATAAAGTTCATGAGCCGATTCATCGAATCGAATCATCTTTCTTTCAATTGTGTCTTGTATGGTTACATAAGATCTCATAGCAATTGAACAACTATCTAACTAGTTCATTTGAGTCAATTGAACTAGTTATGGTGAAGAAGATCTAAGTCAATATGAATTTCTCATATTGTTATAGCATAGCTCGATCAACCACGCATGCGTTGCTATATCAAGCATGTTTGTCAATGTTAGTGATCAAAACTATAAAGTCTTGATTTCTAGCCTATTAGCTAAGTCTCGGACTAGGATAGGAAAAGTGTAGTTGAGCTCAAGGACTTCATGGTGATTCAACGACAATGACAAAGATCTACACCAAGGAACCGTGGAACTTCATCAACAAAAAGGTATGTGAAGACTTGAACTTATCTATCACTCGAAAGTCTATCTATTCTTCTCCTACTTCTTATGAGACAAAATTTGTATGCTATACAGAATAGATCATATACACTTGATATTTCGAGATGAGTATTCATTGCTTATCTTTTACTCGAAATTGTGTGTTGGTAAAGCGTTTCGCTTTGATCAGGTTTATCTTCACCTAGTGGCGAAAGTCATGAAAGTTTCAATCACTTTGGAAATTGCTCTGACGAGAAAGGTATGTTGTTCTTCACGACTGAATATTGCCCTCTGAGAATGTTTCAATGATTGAAATGTGAGTTTAGATTATATAACCATGTATTCCTTGAACCGAAGTTTTCGAAATTTGTTGATCAAGCTAAATCGGTAGGATTGTGGAATTGGCTTGCCAAGTCCGCGAACCCAGTCCGCAGACTTAGTCTGCAAACTGACGGAAGCTTTCGATCGAGAATTTCTGCTGGGATTTCCAAAACTCGTTTGTGTGCTAAGTCTGCGAACTCAGTCCGCGAACCCAGTCCGCGAACTGGCGGAAGTTCTCGACCCGATAATTTCTGCTGAGTTTGGAAAACTCAACCGATTAACTTAAGTCCGCGAACTTGTTTGTGAAGTTAAGAGGTTATGATCTAAATATGTGCTCTGAACATGAAACATTAATTATTAAGGAATGCTTTATGCAAACCATGGCTATAATATTCATGAGCCGATTCTAATCGAATCGAATCATCTTTGTTTCAATTATGTCTTGTGTAGTTACATAAGATCTCATAGTAATTGAACAACTCTTAACTAGTTCATTTGAATCAACTGAACTAGTTATGGTGAAGAAGGACATGATTAATATGAGATGCTCATATGGTTGACCTTTTTGGTTATCATTTTGAACCAACATATGTGTACTCGTTTGGGCATGGTTTTCTCAAACCCAGTAAACGTGTACCCAAGTGTGTGTGACAAGCTATGTCTTTCGATCCAACGGTTGAGAGATATTAGCTTGAATCTAAATCAGGTTTTCATCTAACGGTGGATAGAGTTTTCTTTGTACCTAAGGAAATACCCTGATTTGAAAGGCTATATATAGGAGACATCTAGATAGAGAAAAACTTAATCCCCACACGTCTGTGTGCTACTAGTGCGCTCGCTAGAGTCGATCTCCATTAACTCTTGAGTTTCTTCTCTAAACTCGAGTTAACGACTTAAAGACTTCATTGGGATTGTGAAGCCAGACCGATACTACTTTTATTGTAGTTGTGTGATCTGATCTTGCATCTTCTATCGTCCGAGTACAATCAATTGATTGACTTGAGATCGTGAGAGTTCTCCGATAGGCAAGATAAAGAAGTCACAAACATCTTCGTCTCACTATTTGTAATTCCTCGACAATCCGCTTGTGTAGTCAGGAAGGATTTTAGAGAGGTGATTGATTAATCTAGGCTGTTCTTTGGGAATATAAGTCCGGATTATCAATTGGTTCCTGTTACCTTGATTTTATATCTAAAGACGGAACAAAACCTAGGGTTTATCTGTGGAAGACAGATTTATCCTTTCGATAGACTTTTCTGTGTGAGACAGATTCGTTTATTATCAAGTCTGTGATTTTGGGTTGCAGCAACTCTTAGTTGTGGGTGAGATCAGCTAAGGGAATCAAGTGCGCAGTATCCTGCTGGGATCAGAGGCGTAGGAGTACAACTGTACCTTGTATCAGTGGGAGATTGGTAGGGGTTCAACTATAGATCAGTCCGAAGTTAGTTTGTAGTAGGCTAGTGTCTGTAGCGGCTTAATATAGTGTGTATTCAATCTGGACTAGGTCCCGAGGTTTTTCTGCATTTGTGGTTTCCTCGTTAACAAAACTTCTGGTGTCTGTGTTATTTCTTTTCCGCATTATATTTTATATAATAGAAACAATACATGTTGTGCGTTCGTGATCATCAATTGGAAATCCAACCTTTGGTTGTTGATTGATATTGATTGATCCTTGGACATTGGTCTTTGGTACCATCCAAGTTATCTCTCTTTGATAAAGACTCGCAGATTTCTATTTGCTTGAGTAAAGATCAAATCGAGAGATTGAGATAATAACTCTTTGAGATGCTTTTTATCTAGATTGAGTCTGACTGCCTAGTTGATTCTCTAGTAATGTATTTTGGAGTTAGTCCATACAGATTGCTACGCGAAATATTGGGTGGTGTTGTTAGACCCCCGCTTTTTCAACTGGTATCAGAGCGGGCAAACACATTAAAGACCTCACAAGTCTGTGTTTGTAGCGATCTGACTCTATGGATTATAAAGTCTCAATTAACGCTTCACCAGGTTTGAAAAACAACCGCAAGAAAAGGTCTAACACTGATATCTCTTCAAAAAGGGTTGGATGAACAAATCCGGATCAACTATGGTCTTGTTGCTGAAATTGCAATTCTTAAGGATTTGATATCCGGAAATACTTCTCTTAAGAGGTTGAAAAATCTCAGTTTTTCCTCTCTCATGAAAAGTCATAAGTCAGATAGTAATCAACGACAGGATGTTGAGAAAACTGATATGACAAGGAACCAGTCAGACAATCTTCAAAGCATAAGCTCATGTTGCAATCCATCCGATCATATGCAACAAGTTTGTATGTCCTTTCAAAAGATCCTTAATGTTGCAAGTAATATTTGTAAGAAATATAAACAACTGTATGACTCTCTAAAAGTTCATACAACCCTACCAGGAAACTCTAAATCGAGAAGTACTAGTAGTATGGGTGCCTTTGCTTTAAGATCCACATCTCCTTTTCAATGGTTTATTGATAGTGGATGTAGTCGACATATGACAGGAGATCTCACTTGGTTTGTATCGTCGGTTGACTACGAAGGAGGTCCTGTAACGTTCGGAGATGGAATCTATTGCTACATTAGCAAAAAAGGAACGATCAAGCTACCCGGTGTTCCAGAAATCCATGATGTGGTATACGTTAAAGGTATGACCGCTAATCTTCTTTCTATTAGTCAAATTTGCGACAAGGGCCATCGAATTGTCTTCAATGCGAATGGATGTGACATTGTTGACAAATACGGGAAGGTAATCTTTCAAGGAACTCATGGTAAAAACAACTGTTTTCTTCTTGATACTCAGTTTAGCAATCGCTGCAATTTGACTAAACTGGAATCTACACATCTTTGGCATGAGCGTTTTGGTCACATCAATTATCGCCTTCTAACTAAGATCATTAAAAAAGAACTTGTTAGAGGCATTCCCAAAATCAATGCAAATATTGAAGGTGTATGTGGTGCCTGTCAAAAGGGGAAGCAAACGAAAGTTCACCACAAATCATCACGAGATATTCTCACTAAAGCTCCACTTGATTTAATTCATATGGACCTCTTCGGACCAATTCAACAACCCACTGTTTCCGGTAAGAAGTATGCTTTAGTTATGGTAAATGATTACACCAGATTCACTTGGGATGCATTCCTATCTCATAAGAATGAAACCCTGAATGAATTCAAGATTATTGTTAAAAGGATCCATAACGAACAAGGTCGCAAACTAAAGAAAATTAGGAGCGATCGTAGCACTGAATTCAAAGACACCAAGGTATTTGAATTATGTGACGAATTGGGGATCATTCAACAATAATCACCACCAATTACTCCTCAAGCTAATGGAGTTGCTGAAAGAAATAATAGGAACATTCAGGAAATGGCCAAGGTAATGCTCCACAACAAAAACTTACCTTTAAGATTTTGGGGAGAAGCTGTCTTCACAGCATGCTACTTGATCAACCGTGTGTATTTGCGGTCTAAAACCCTTAACACTCCTTATGAGTTATGGTATGGAAGGAAACCCAACCTACACTATCTCAGGGTTTTTGGAAGTAAGTGCTATATTCTGAAAGATCGAGAACAGAAAGGGAAATTCGACACCAAAAGTGTCGAAGGTATCTTTCTTGGCTACGCATCTGATAGTCGTGGTTTTCGAGTTTTTAATCTCAGAACTCAAGTCATGATGGAATCTGCTAATGTTATCATCAACGACATTAGTAAATTTCGTCAAGATAGTCCTCCTGCTGAATTGCCTCCAACAGAGACAATTGAGAAAGTCAAAGAAATTCCAGAATCAGTTGAAGTTATCCCAACTGTTATTGATCCTGACATTTCTAGTGACGAGGAGAAGAGTACTGATCAAGCCATTCCTGATGAACTTGTACGTGTTCCTCCACGACATCTTTGGGTTCAAAGGTATCATGACCCCAACAACATTATTGGGGGAAGGGATTCTACAGCCAAAACAAGAGGTCAACTTCAAAATATGTGCAATTTTGGTTGTTATCTTTTGCAGGTGGAACCAAGGAATATTGATGAAGCTCTGAAAGATCCTTTTTGGGTAAATGCATTGCATGAAGAGTTAAATCAATTTGAAAGACAAGATGTCTGGGAACGTGTACCTTGTCCTCCTAATGTCAATATTGTTGGTACCAAATGGATATTCAAGAACAAGTCTGATGAGTATGACACTATTGTCAGAAATAAAGATAGACTTGTCGCTCAAGGATATTCACAGATTGAAGAAATCGATTTTGACGAAACCTTTGCTCATGTGGTACATCTTGAGTCCATTCAACTTTTATTGGCCCATGCCTGCTTTCTCAAGATTAAGTTGTTTCAGATGGACATAAAATCAACGTTTCTGAATGAAATTTTAAAAGAGGAAGTCTATGTTGCTCAACCTAAAGGATTCGAAAACCCTGACTTCCCTGATCATGTGATGAAGCTCAAAAAGGCGTTATATGGATTGAAACAAGCACCAAGAGCCTGGTTTGAGAAACTCACTACCTCTCTTATTAGAAAAGGATTCTCAAGAGGAGGAGCTGATAAAACATTGTTTACCAAATGGAGTGAGAAAGATGTTGTCATTGCTCAAATCTATGTAGATGATATCATATATGGATCAACCTCTGAAAAATTTTCAAAAGACTTTCAAGTCTCTCTTGCTAAAGAATTCGAAATGAGAAATGTTGGTGACTTAAAATTTTCTTAGAGTTACAGATTTAACAACATAAGGAGGGTATTTACTTATCCTAAGAGAAGTACGCACGTAATCTTGTGTCAAGATTTGGTCTGGATAAGCCGTCTCCTAAGCTGACTCCTATGTCTACTACTGGTAAATTGCACAGGGATGAGAAAGGAGCAAAATTGGATCAAAAATTATGTCGATCCATTATAGGTAGACTTTTGTATCTTACAACCACTAGATTCAGTGTTGGTTGTTGTGCCAGGTTTCAGGCGGATCCAAAAGAATCTCATCTTGCAGCTGCGAAGAGAATCATACGATATATAAATCATACTGTTGGGTATGGTCTGTCGTACACTTTTGATACTAATGCTGATCTTTCTGCTTATTCTGATGTTGATTGGGCAGGTTGTGTAGAAGACAGAAAAAGTACATCAGGGGGCTTCTATTATGTAGGTCTCAATCTTGTAGCATGGCATAGCAATAAGCAAAATTCTCAATCACTGTCTACATGTGAAGCAGAATATATTGCAACTGGATCATGTCGTACTCAACTCCTATGGATGAAACAGATGCTTGCTGATTATAGAATTGATACTGGGATAATGAAGATCTTTTGTGATAACTCCAGTGCGATTCGAATTACTGAGAATCCTGTTGAGCACTCAAGAACAAAGCACATCGACATAAGGTACCATTTTATTCGTGATCTTTATGAAAATGGTATCATCAGTATGGAATTTGTGCCTTCCGAACAACAATTGGTTGATATTCTCACCAAACCCTTAGACACTGCAACTTTTCAACACTTGTGGCAGTCTATTGGTGTTGTTTTGGTTCATTAAAACGTTTCATTGACTCTTTCCCCTTCGCCTATCCTTATATTTTGGGCAATTGTGTCTGAAACCCCAGTAGGTACTTTCCAGTTCGGTTTCTGTAGGATTGTCGTTGTTATCTTTTTAGTATCTCTTTAGTGTTTCAAAATCCTTCTTTTCTCTTGAAATTAAGGTCACTCTTGTTGTTCCTTTGGAAATGACATCAAATGGGGGAGAGTTCTTTTGAACTTGTGCTTAATGGTAATATCTTGCGGGGAGTGCGGCTGTGGAATTTTATAGGGGTTATCTTGCGTCTTAAAACTCCTTGATGAATGTTGTTGGCTTCGGCTATAAGATTGCATCTAAATTAAGATGATATGTTGTATTTCTTTTGATCATGAAATGTCTCTTATGGAAATTTCATTATGAACCCGTTCTTGTACCTTTGCCAATTTTATTGACAAAAAGGGGGAGAAATATTGTAGGTCACACTACAAATACATATGGTTTTCGGATCATCGTGTAAGGAGGAGTGGTTTCCATGATCGAGATGGAGTATTGACTAAGAGGGAGTGATACATATCACCATAGTATTATTGTTAAAGTCGTGATGCAATTGGACATTGATGTTCATAATAATACTATGACATTGTATAATAATGATTGAGAATCTCGATTTCTCTCATTGTTATATCTACGGATCTTCAATAACGGTGATACTAAACTTACAACCTTTGGGATCATTGGAGTACTTGGAAGGACGAAGATTTCAAGGAATGTTGAAGATTGGACTATGGAATAGGAGACACTAAAGTTTATATTTTTTGTATTCCATATGTATTAATAGTTTTGTCACTAAAATTGACAAAGGGGGAGATTGTTAGATCATAGCTCGGTCAACCTCGCATGCGTTGCTATATCAAGCATGTTTGTCAATGTTAGTGATCAAAACTATAAAGTCTTGAATTCCAGCCTATTAGCTAAGTCTCGGACTAGGATAGGAAAAGTGTAGTTGAGCTCAAGGACTTCATGGTGATTCAACGACAATGACGAAGATCTACACCAAGGAACCGTGAAACTTCATCAACAAAAAGGTATTTGAAGACTTGAACTTATCTATCACTCGAAAGTCTATATATTCTTCTCCTGCTTCTTATGAGACAAAAGTCGTATGCTATATAGACTAGATCATATACACTTGATATTTCGAGCTGAGTATTCATTGCTTATCTTTTACTCGAAATCATGTGTTGGTAAAGCGTTTCGCTTTGATCAGGTTTATCTTCACCTAGTGACGAAAGTCATAAAAGTTTCAATCACTTTGGAAATTGCTCTGACGAGAAAGGTATGTTGTTCTTCACGACTGAATATCGCCATCTGAGAATGTTTCAATGATTGAAATGAGAGTTTAGATTATATAACCATGTATTCCTTGAACCGAAGTTTTCGAACTTTGTTGATCAAGAGATATCGGCAGGATTGTGGAATTGGCTTGCCAAGTCCGCGAACCCAGTCCGCGAACTGACGGAAGTTCTCGACCGAGAATTTCTGCTGGGATTTCCAGAACTCGTTTGTGTGTTAATTCCGCGAACTCAGTCCGCGAACTGGCGGAAGTTATCGACCCGAGAATTTTTGCTGAGTTTGGAAAACTCAACCGATTAACTTAAGTCCGCGAACTTGTTTGTGAACTTAAGAGGTTATGATCTAAAGATGTGCTCTGAACATGAAATATTAATTATTAAGGAATGTTTTATGCAAACCATGGCTCTAATGTTCATGAGACGATTCTAATCAAATCGAATCATCTTTGTTTCAATTATGTCTTGTGTAGTTACATAAGATCTCATAGCAATTGAACAACTCTTAACTAGTTCATTTGAGTCAATTGAACTAGTTATGGTGAAGAAGAACATGATTAATATGAGATGCTCATATGGTTAACCTTTTTGGTTATCATGTTGAACCAACATACGTGTACTCGTTTGGGAATGGTTTTCTCAAACCCAGTAAACGTGTACCCAAGTGTGTATGACAAAATATGTCTTTCGATCTAACGGTTGAGAGATATTGGCTTGAATCTAAATCAGGTTTTCATCTAACAGTGGATAGAGTTTGCTTTGTACCTAAGGCAAAACCCTGATTTGAAAGGCTATATATATGAGACATCTAGCTTGAGCAAAACTTAATCCCCACACGTCTGTGTGCTACTATTGCGCTCGCTAGAGTCGATCTCCATTAACTCTTGAGTTTCTTCTCTAAACTCGAGTTAACCAATTAAAGACTTCATTGGGATTGTGAAGCCAGACCGATACTACTTTTATCGTAGTTGTGTGATCTGATCTTGCATCTTCTATCGTACGAGTACAATCGATTGATTGACTTGAGATCACGAGAGTTCTCCGATAGGCAAGATAAAGAAGTCACAAACATCTTCGCTCACTGTTTGTAATTCCTCGACAATCCGCTTGTGTAGTCAGGAAGGATTGTAGAGAGGTGATTGATTAATCTAGGCTGTTCTTCGGGAATATAAGTCTGGATTATCAATTTGTTCTTGTTACCTTGATTTTATATCTAAAGACGGAACAAAATCTAGGGTTTATCTGTGGGAGACAGATTTATCCTTTCGATAGAATTTTCTGTGTGAGACAGATTCGTTTATTATCAAGTCTGTGATTTTGGGTTGCAGCAACTCTTAGTTGTGGGTGAGATCAGCTAAGGGAATCAAGTGCGCAGTATCCTGCTGGGATCAGAGGCGTAGGAGTACAACTGTAGCTTTTATTAGTGGGAGATTGGTAGGGGTTCAACTATAGATCAGTCCGAAGTTAGTTTGCAGTAGTCTAGTGTCTGTAGCGGCTTAATACAATGTGTATTCAATCTGGACTAGGTCCCGGGGTTTTTATGCATTTGCGGTTTCCTTATTAACAAAACTTCTAGTGTCTGTGTTATTTCTTTTTCGCATTATATTTTATATAATAGAAATGTTACAGGTTCTTCGTTCGTGATCATCAATTGGAAATCCAACCTTTGGTTGTTGATTGATATTGATTGATCCTTGGATATTGGTCTTTGGTACCGTCCAAGTTATTCCTTGTGTTTGATTAAAGACTCGCTATTGTTTTAGCTTGAGTAAATAAAAACAAGTAAGAGATATTGACTCCTTGAGATACTTTAATCTAGATTGAGTCTGACTGTCTAGTTGATTCTCTAGCAAATTATTTCGGAGTTATTCCGTACAGATTGTTAAGCGAAATATTGGGTGGTGTTGTTAGACCTCGCTTTTTCACAGTCGTCATGATGGTTGCCTATTTCCACTAGGGTTTGGATAGACTTGTTAAATTGCGCGGCCAAATTGTGTGGCCGTGATCGTTTCTGATACTGACATGGACAGCCTAGATTTCCCTTAAGGAAATTCAAGCGTGATCGAGCTAACTTAAAAGTGCGCTGATACGAGATTCTCTTCCTCAGAGTGTGATGCAGCCTGCATGGGTATTTTCATGCATATCTCAACACTGGCACTTCGGGAGATTCATGCTACTCTGCTGAGAGTGAACACTTCATCGCCATGTCATGTCAATTATGAGAGTTCGGATGAGAACATAGCATGGAAAATACTAGGCAAATTATGCATTAATTAATTAATAATTAATTAATAATGATGGTATAAAATAGAATTCACAGAATATTTTGGGATTGCTGTTGCACGCACCATTATGAGTGAATGTATATATTCATATTGGATTATTTCAAATGAGAGAAGAGTTTTTTTTTTGTTTTGCACTCATCACTTCTTAAATGGATTTACCCCTTGCAGGGTGACAACGCATTAAATGCATGTTTTACAATTTTAGCCTTGAACTAAAAACCACCATCAACATTAAGTCCCCTGCTTAGCACGTAATAGTTACACTATTCCGGGGTAAGCACTAGATGGTGAAAAATAAAAGTAAAACTTATGAGAAAAAGTTAGATGTTACCAGGAGAGACAAGTCGGCCTGTCCTTGAAACATGTCACGTTCAAGAGGCGTCTAGGTAAGCGTTCCCCTAGCATGATGTCGGTTGGCCTCAGGTAGATTAGGCATACTGTTGGTTGGGATCTCAAACTGCATTCCAAGTCCCTTCTACATCTGAGTATCATTCGAGAGCGTGTCCAATCTTTCCTGGCTTCGGTTACAATGGAGGAAAAGTGGAGGCGCGATGAAGCATCTCAGCTATCAAGTGTTAGGGCTAGAAGGTTTGCTGACCGGCTAAAGTGAAGGGGGGTGGAGCATAACATGAAATTCTGGATAAACATGAATACCTTATTCATGAAGATGTCATAATCCTCGAGTCTGATATGGATAAGCCATGTCATGAGGAATATCCTTAACAGGATGCTGAAGCAGTTGAAGCAGAGAGAACGTTGATGCAGCTTCCAAGAAGGGCGTCGAAGCGGCTTCCGGAGAGGATATTAAAGCAGCTCCTGGGGAGGACTCTAGTGAAGGCACCATTGGCCCTGGCGTTGACGACACTTCTTTGATGTTTAGTAGTCTTTGTTTCATGCGGTTGGAGCCGGGGCTTGATCGAATAATAATCCCTCATTCATGATGTAACTTCTGTGTGTTGTGCTTCCGTGAACAGGATATCCAGGAGTTGTATTTGTTAGGTGCGGAGGCTCTATCTCCAATAAATAGCGCGTGTGATGTGATTGGACACGTCTGAAGAAGTAATTGCAATCTGGGAGTACCGCGTGCACTAGCTCGCTGCTTCCTGATTTCGTGAAGGGATTTTCCAAAATATGAAAATTACAGATGGCGAAACTTCTTTCTGGGATCTAGGCACAATGAGATGGTGATTGAGAGGTTGTGTTAGAGCATAGCTCGGTCAACTTCGCATGCATTTCTATATCAAGCATGTTTGTCAATGTTAGTGATCAAAACTATAAAGTCCTGATTTCTAGCCTATTAGCTAAGTCTCGGACTAGGATAGGAAAAGCGTAGTTGAGCTCAAGGAATTCATGGTGATTCGACGACAACGATGAAGATCTACACCAAGGAACCGTGGAATTTCATCAACAAAAAGGTATGTGAAGACTTGAACTTATCTATCACTCGAAAGTCTCTCTATTCTTATCCTACTTCTTATGAGACAAAATTCGTATGCTATATAGACTAGATCATATACACTTGATATTTCGAGCTGAGTATTCACTGCTTATCTTTTACTCGAAATCATGTGTTGGTAAAGCGTTTCGCTTTGATCAGGTTTATCTTCACCTAGTGACGAAAGTCATGAAAGTTTCAATCACTTTGGAAATTGCTCTGACGAGAAAGGTCTGTTGTTCTTCACGACTGAATATCGCCCTCTGAGAATGTTTCAATGATTGAAATGAGAGTTTAGATTATATAACCATGTATTCCTTGAACCGAAGTTTTCGAACTTTGTTGATCAAGAGAAATCGGTAGGATTTTGGAATTGGCTTGCCAAGTCCGCGAACCCAGTCCGCAGACTCAGTCCGCGAACTGACGGAAGTTCTCGACCAAGAATTTCTGCTGGGATTCCCAAAACTCGTTTGTGTGCTAAGTCCGCGAACTCAGTCCGCGAACCCAGTCCGCGAACTGGCGGAAGTTCTCGACCCGAGAATTTCTGCTGAGTTTGGAAAACTCAGCCGATTAACTTAAGTCCGCGAACTTTTTTGTGAGCTTAAGAGGTTATGATCTAAAGATGTGCTCTGAACATGAAACATTAATTATTAAGGAATGCTTTATGCTAATCGTGGCTATAATGTTCATGAGCCGATTCTAATCGAATCGAATCATCTTTGTTTCAATTGTGTCTTGTGTAGTTACATAAGATCTCATAGCAATTGAACAACTCTTGACTAGTTCATTTGAGTCAATTGAACTAGTTATGGTGAAGAAGAACATGATTAATATGAGATGCTCATATGGTTGACCTTTTGGGTTATCATGTTGAACCAACATTCGTGTACTTGTTTGGGCATGGATTTTCTCAAACCCAGTAAACGTGTACCCAAGTGTGTGTGACAAGCTATGTCTTTAGATCTAACGGTTGAGAGATATTGGCTTGAATCTAAATCAGGTTTTCATGTAACGGTGAATAGAGTTTGCTTTGTACCTAAGGCAAAACCCTGATTTGAAGGCTATATAAAGGAGACATATAGCATTGAGCAAACATAATCCCCACACGTCTGTGTGCTACTAGTGCTCTCGCTAGAGTCGATCTCCATTAACTCTTGAGTTTCTTCTCTAAACTCGAGTTAACGACTTAAAGACTTCATTGGGATTGTGAAGCCAGACCGATACTAATTTTATCGTAGTTGTGTGATATGATCTTGCATCTTATATCGTACGGGTACAATCGATTGATTGGCTTGAGATCATGAGAGTTCTCCGATAGGCAAGATAAAGAAGTCACAAACATCTTCGTCTCACTGTTTGTGATTCCTCGACAATCCGCTTGTGTAGTCAGGAAGGATTGTAGAGAGGTGAGTGATTAATCTAGCCTATTCTTCGGGAATATAAGTCCGGATTATCAATTGGTTTCTGTTACCTTGATTTTATATCTAAAGACGGAACAAAACCTAGGGTTTATCTGTGGGAGACAGATTTATCCTTTTGATAGACTTTTTTGTGTGAGACAGGTTCGTTTATTATCAAGTCTGTGATTTTGGGTTGCAGCAACTCTTTGTTGTGGGTGTGATCAGCAAAGGGAATCAAGTACGTAGTGTCCTGCTGGGATCAGAGGCGTAGGAGTACAACTGTACCTTGTATCAGTGGGAGATTGGTAGGGGTTCAAATATAGATCAGTCCGAAGTTAGCTTGGAGTAGGCTAGTGTCTGTCGCGGCTTAATACAATGTGTATTCAATCTGGACTAGGTCCCGGGGTTTTTCTGCATTTGCGGTTTCCTCGTTAACAAAACTTCTGGTGTCTGTGTTATTTCTTTTCCGCATTATATTTTATATAATAGAAATAATACAGGTTGTGCGTTCGTGATCATCAACTTCTCTAATCCAACTTTTGGTTGTTGATTGTAGTTGATTGATCCTTGGACATTAGTCTTTGGTACCGTCCAAGTTATCTCTCTTTGATAAAGACTCGCTATTGATTTTAGCTTGAGTAGAAATCAAATCGAGAGATTGAGATAATAACTCCTTGAGATACTTTTTATCTAGATTGAGTCTGACTGTCTAGTTGATTCTCTAGCAAAGTATTTCGGAGTTAGTCCATACAGATTGCTAAGCAAAATATTGGGTGGTGTTGTTAGACCCCCGCTTTTTCAATTGGTATCAGAGCAGGCAAACACGTTAAAAACCTCATCAGTCCGTGTTTGTAGCGATCTGACTATATGGACTGAGGTGCTATCTCTATTAACGTACCACCAGTCTTCGGTGGCTCAAATTACTTATGGTGGAAAATTGCTATGTGAGCTTTTCTTCAATCGCGTGATTTTCAATCGTTGGTATATGTAGTTAATGGCTATGATGCGCCAGTTGTTGCATCCGGAAACAGAACTGTTCCCAAGAATATTGGTGAATATAATGCTGCCAAGATTCTTGCTGCAAAGCAGAATTCTGAAGGGCTGAATGCTATCATACATGACATTGCCTCAAATCTTCAACACCATGTGTCTAATTGCACTAGGTCTAAAGATGCTTGGGATATCTTAGAAACCGTATTTGAAGGAAACTCCAGTGAAAAGGAAGCTAGGGTTCAAAACATTAATTCCGATTGGGAGAACCTTCGTATGGCAGATGAAGAAACATTTAATGAGTTTAATCACAAAGTGTCTGAAATTGTTAATGCATCTTTTGCATTGGGTAAGACTATTCCTGAAAAGGACATTGTGATGAAAATTCTCAGATCGCTGCCATCCAGATACGAGTCTAAGAAGCATGCCATCGTTGAGGGGAATAACCTTAATAATCTCTCCAGAAACACCTTGGTTGGGAAGCTAAAGATCTTTGATCATGAGCATACATCCAAAGTCGGTAAGGATGTTGCCTTTAAAGCACAGAAGAGCACTAAATTACTTGCCAAAGGTAAAAGTGTTCATGTCTCGGAGGATTATCAGTCTGAAAATGATTTTTCAGATGAATACCTTGACAAGTCGGTCTCCTTGATCACAAGACAGTTTAGGGATCTTCTGTTGAAGAGAAGTAAACGGTTTTCAAGAGACAAAACTAGGTCATCAGACAAACCTCACGGTTCGCATACCTCCTAAAAACAGGGATGCTGATGAGGACATGCCCCAGTGCTTTAAATGTAAGGGGTTTGGCCATTTTGCAAACGAATTCCCTAATCGCAGAACACTGGGAACAAAGGTCTAGCTGTAACACTTGATGAAATGTCTGAAACCTATGATTCCGATGAAGATATGAAATCAAGTGTAGGGCTTCTTGGTGAAAACATCGATTTTGATACTTGTAGCAATACATATATCAACCTCAATGGGTTTAGGGAAGAAGGAAACCCAATCAAGCTGGAAGATTCGATTGATTTATCCTATGGAAACTCTGATCGTGATGTTTCAGGATCTATTATGTGTTTAGCCGCCGTCGCACCACAAATACCTGAATATTATCCAAGATTGATGTACTCGTTCTGTTCGATGAGGGGTCACGAACTATCAAGATGTTACAAGTACAAGCATCAAATGAGGCACGTCAACAAACTTCAACGAAGAGCAGATCGATTAGCAAGAAAATTAGAACTTACTCAGAAGACCGCCAAGGTATGTAGGATCTTATCTTCTTCAAAGAAGTTGGTTTCCAGGGATATAATTAGACCATTTGAAAAGAAAGTATGGTCAAATCGTTTTGATAGACAGAAGCCTGAAGATTCCTCTCTTGAGGAAAGTGGTGGACAAATTGTTGTTCACCACAGCACAAATTAATTGTGTTGTTATGCAAATCTTGTCTCATGTGCCTGATCAAAAGAGACAAGATCGCAAACGTGCAGGCTTGTGGAAAAGTGTTTCTTTAGGATTGTTTTTTTTTTGTCTATCAAACAAAAGAAAGGGTTATTATCGACAATTCTACTCTTTATAGGGTTTAGAGTTGGACGACCACGAACCTGTTTTTAGGTTTCGAACCCTACATTCCTTTTTCCTTCTTGATATCCTTTTTATCTCTAGACCTGATGAGATTGTGAATTCCATCCACAAAAATCAGTTGGTTATAACTGTTCTCAAAGCATGTCTATGGAGATAAGTGATGTCAACATGATTGTTAAGCCATCAATCAATAAAAAAGAAAAATCTCCTGTAACTCCGTCCCGAAAAAGAAAAAGGAGGAATACAAGAAAGCCAAAGGCAGTGTCTTCTAACTCTCAGAAGTTTTCCGATGTTCTTGATGAGTTGAAGGAAGTAAGAAAAGAGATTCGTGAAATAAAGGGTTTTGTGTCAAAGTCCTTAGAAATTCAAGAGAGCCCTGGTACGACATAGTCATCCAAGACAGTTCGTTGATATAAACTCCTATCTTCGTGAACCGTATGTTCCAATGGTTGTTGACAATAAGGAGTTTGGGAATGATGCTGAATTTCTCAAAGGCATTGTCGCCTAGGATGTCTTCTTTTTGGATTAGTTGGAAGAATAACTAGTGCTTTGAATAGCGATGATTGTGACTACACATAGCTATTTTTGTTTTCATCTTCTTATGTTATTTTTTAGGTTTATTGGTATTAAATTCTAAAAATATTTGGAGGATGATGTTATTGCAGTATTTTCTTGGTTTGTTATATTGCAATATTTTTATGGGTTATGTATTGTTTGCGTCCGTGAACTTGAAGGTCCCATATTGCGGTCAAAAGTAAAGTCGTTCATGAATTAATATTCGTATTGATGAAAGGACGAATGGAATTTTGACATACACAAAAGTTATGCCTATGAAATCATGTATTTGATGGAAAATAGGATTAAATCTTTTGTATGACAAGGATAAAGTCTATTATGTTGTTATGCATATAAGGATGCAAAGATAGAATAGATCCTTGTATATTATCCACGGTATTGATCTTCATTGATCCATTTTATTATATTTTACCGTGAAGGCTCCATTATGTGTCTTATGTTGATCACCTTAAAACTAAGTCGACTAACCTTGGGTTTGTTGGCTGTTCCGTAAGATGCTATATGTTAAGCATTATGAACTAAATTAATCATCCTTGGTCATTCAGTTTTACACTCCATAAGTTTTCTTTCTTATGTTGAGTACATGTGCGGTTAAGATGGTCATGTTCTATGATAATCTTAGTCGGGGTTCCATAATCTCTTATGTTGAGCCCAAAATAATTAAATTGATTACCTCGGTGATTAGTTTGGTTATTTGTATTCCGATTAGATTAATTATAGGTTCTCTTGTAGTTAATCTAATTGATTTTTCATATATTCCACAAGTTCTTGTGTTGAGTATATGAACGGCTACACTATCATGTTTTATTGGTTAATGTAGTCACGTATTCTGTAAGGTTTTCCTTATGTTGAGTACTTGAACGGTTAAGCTAGTCACCTCCATATGATTAACTTAGTCGTAGCATGTTGTTCCGTGAGTTTACTTATGTTGAGCACTTTCAATTAAATTGATCACTTTTGTGGTTTTGATTTAATTGTGTATTCCAATTAGAAAATTCATGGGTTTACTTGTGAGTATTTTGGTTGAGTTTTGGATATAAAAAATCATTCACATGGTTTTTGGTGTCCAAATAAAAATCCTTCTTTTCTTTCGAAATTAAGGTCGCTCTTGTTGTTCCTTTGGGAATGACATCAAATGGGGGAGAGTTATTTTGAACTTGTGCTTAATGGTAATATCTTGCGGGGAGTGCGGCTGTGGAATTTTATAGGGGTTATCTTGCATCTTAAAACTCCTTGATGAATGTTGTTAGCTTCGGCTATAAGATTGCATCTAAATTAAGATGATATGTTGTCTTTCTTTTGGTCATGAAATGTCTCTAGTGGAAATTTCATTATGAACCCGTTCTTGTACATTTTCCAATTTTATTGACAAAAAGGGGGAGAAATATTGTAGGTCACACTACAAATACATATGGTTTTCGGATCATTGTGTAAGGGGGAGTGGTTTCCATGATCGAGATAGAGTATTGACTAAGGGGGAGTGATACATATCACCATAGTATTATTGTTAAATTCGTGATGCAATTGGACTTTGATGTTCATAATAATACTATGACACTGTATAATAATGACCGAGAATCTCGATTCCTCTCATTGTTATAGCTATGGATCTTCAACAACGGTGATACTAAACTTACAAACTTTGGGATCATTGGAGTACTTGGAAGGACGAAGATTTCAAGGAACGTTGAAGATTGGACTATGGAATAGGAGACACTAAAGTTTATATTTTTTGTATTCCATATGTATTAATAGTTTTGTCACTAAAATTGACAAAGGGAGAGATTGTTAGAGCATAGATCGGTCAAACTCACATGCGTTGCTATATCAAGCATGTTTGTCAATGTTAGTGATCAAAATTATAAAGTCTTGATTTCTAGCCTATTAGCTAAGTCTCGGACTAGGATAGGAAAAGTGTAGTTGAACTCAAGGACTTCATGATGATTCAACGACAACGACGAAGATCTACACCAAGGAACCGTGGAACTTCATCAACAAAAAGGTATGTGAAGACTTGAACTTATCTATCACTCGAAAGTCTATATATTCTTCTCCTACTTCTTATGAGACAAAAGTCGTATGCTATATAGACTGGATCATACACATTTGATATTTCTAGCCGAGTATATCTCGCCTATCTATATCTCGAAATCATGTGTTGGTAAAGCGTTTCGCTTTGATCAGGTTTATCTTCACCTAGTGGCGAAAGTCATGAAAGTTTCAATCACTTTGGAAATTGCTCTGACGAGAAAGGTATGTTGTTCTTCACGACTGAATATTGCCCTCTGAGAATGTTTCAATGATTGAAATCTGAGTTTAGATTATATAACCATGTATTCCTTGAACCGAAGTTTTCGAACTTTGTTGATCAAGAGAAATCGGTAGGATCGTGGAATTGGCTTGCCAATTCCGCGAACCCAGTTCGCAGACTCAGTCCACGAACTGACGGAAGTTCTCGACCGAGAATTTCTGTTGGGATTTCCAAAACTCGTTTGTGTGTTAAGTCCGCGAACTCAGACCACGAACCCAGTCTGCGAACTGGCGGAAGTTCTCGACCCGAGAATTTCTGCTGAGTTTGGAAAACTCAACCGATTAACTTAAGTCCGCGAACTTGTTTGTGAGCTGAAGAGGTTATGATCTAAAGATGTGCTCTGAACATGAAACATTAATTATTAAGGAATGCTTTATGCAAACCGTGGCTATAATGTTCATGAGACGATTCTAATCGAATCGAATCATCTTTGTTTCAATTGTGTCATGTGTAGTTACATAAGATCTCATAGCAATTGAACAACTCTTAACTAGTTCATTTGAGTCAATTGAACTAGTTATGGTGAAGAAGAACATGATTAATATGAGATGCTCATATGGTTGACCTTTTGGGTTATCATGTTGAACCAACATTCGTGTACTTGTTTGGGCATGGATTTTCTCAAACCCAGTAAACGTGTACCCAAGTGTGTGTGACAAGCTATGTCTTTAGATCTAACGGTTGAGAGATATTGGCTTGAATCTAAATCAGGTTTTCATCTAACGGTGAATAGAGTTTGCTTTGTACCTAAGGCAAAACCCTGATTTGAAGGCTATATAAAGGAGACATCTAGCATTGAGAAAACCTAATCCCCACACGTCTGTGTGCTACTAGTGCTCTCGCTAGAGTCGATCTCCATTAACTCTTGAGTTTCTTCTCTAAACTCGAGATAACGACTTAAAGACTTCATTGGGATTATAAAGCCAGATCGATACTACTTTTATCGTAGTTGTGTGATCTGATCTTGCATATTCTATCGTACGAGTACAAACGATTGATTGGGTTGAGATCGTGAGAGTTCTCCGATAGGCAAGATAAAGAAGTCACAAACATCTTCGTCTCACTGTTTGTGATTCCTCGACAATCCGCTTGTGTAGTCAGGAAGGATTGTAGAGAGGTGATTGATTAATCTAGGCTGTTCTTCGGGAATATAAGTCCGGATTATCAATTGGTTTCTGTTACCTTGATTTTATATCTAAAGACGGAACAAACCTAGGGTTTATCTGTGGGAGACAGATTTATCCTTTTGATAGACTTTTTTGTGTGAGACAGATTCGTTTATTATCAAGTCTGTGATTTTGGGTTGCAGCAACTCTTTGTTGTGGATGTGATCACCAAAGGGAATCAAGTACGCAGTGTCCTGTTGGGATCAGAGGCGTAGGAGTACAACTGTACCTTGTATCAGTGGGAGATTGGTAGGGGTTCAACTATATATCATTCCGAAGTTAGCTTGGGGTAGGCTAGTGCTTGTAGCGGCTTAATACAATGTGTATTCAATTTGGATTAGGTCCCGGGGTTTTCTGCATTTGCGGTTTCCTCGTTAACAAAACTTCTGGTGTCTGTGTTATGTCATTTCCGCATTATATTTTATATAATAGAAATAATACAGGTTGTGCGTTCGTGATCATCAACTTCTCTAATCCAACGTTTGGTAGTTGATTGTAGTTGATTAATCCTTGGACATTGGTCTTTGGCACCGTCCAAGTTATCTCTCTTTGATAAAGACTCGCTATTGATTTTAGCTTGAGTAGAAATCAAATCGAGAGATTGAGATAATAACTCCTTGAGATACTTTTTAGCTAGATTGAGTCTGACTGTTTAGTTGATTCTCTAGCAAAGTATTTCGGAGTTAGTCCATATAGATTGTTATGCGAAATATTGGGTGGTGTTGTTAGACCCCCGCTTTTTCAAGTTGTTTCATCATTAAAGCAGCTGCACTTCAGGGTACGAATGACGCTTGCCCTAAGAAGCATGTACTGGCTTCTTGATGATTTATTTCAGTCATCTTGCTCTTTGCGATGATGATATGATGGGGATGCTTGTATGGGCACAATTCTCCGGAGCCGTTAACTGAAGTAAACACGCCGAGAGGCGTTCCGTTGTCGACGCGCCGCTATCAAGTCTTCAAGGACTTCGTTTCAAGCAACATCTTTTGAACGTCTTCTGAATCTTGGATGGTTGTGTGGAATGGTACGCAATGAGAAGTCCCCAGTTACACTTCAGAATCGATGGCGTGGCTGGACACGTCAAAACATCTCTGATTTGTACTTTGGAGTCTTCGATGCACACGTACGTCTTCATGTTGAGAATCTTCTGCGGCTCGTAAAACTTCAACAATGATGACTGCTGATATAGAAATAAACCGATTGAGGGACGTGAAGGCATCCTGTACTGGCAGTCCCCAGGTGTAATTATCCTGAGCTTATTTTCTCTTGGAAGACGTACTTCCATTGTATTTGCTGGTAAGGTGTTGAAGCGGCTTAGGCCTCTAAAGAAAGCGTTGAAGTGGATTCGGGAAAGAGTGTTGATGCAGCTTCGGGAGAAAGAGCGTTAAAGCGGCTTCAGGATAGAGCGTTCGTTGAAGCGGCTTTTGGAGTGTACATTGAAGCGGCGTCGAAGCAGCTTCTTCTGGAGAGAGCGTTGAAGCGGCTTCTCCTTCAGTTTGATTTTCCCTTACAAATTACATGCTTCTTGATTGACCGTCTCTCCTGTGTTGAAGAAGTCCTTACTGACGGTGGTGGTTGTTGCTGAAAAAGTGGGGGTCTAACAACACCACCCAATATTTCGCTTAGCAATTTGTATGGACTAACTCCGAAATACTTTGCTAGAGAATCAACTAGACAGTCAGACTCAATCTAGATAAAAGTATCTCAAGGATTTAATATTTCTCTCTTGATTTGATTTTTACTCAAGCTAAAAACAATAGCGAGTCTTTATCAAATACAAGGAATAACTTGGACGGTACCAAAGACCAATGTCTAAGGATCATTCAATATCAATCAACAACCAAAGTTTTGTTAACGAGGAAACCGCAAATGCAGAAAAACCCCGGGACCTAGTCCAGATTGAATACACACTGTATTTAGCCGCTACAGGAACTAGCCTACTCCAAGCTAACTTCGGACTGGACTATAGTTGAACCCCAATCAGTATCCCACCGATCCAAGGTACAGTTGTACTCCTACGCCTCTGATCCCAGCAGGATACTGCGCACTTGATTCCCTTAGCTGATCTCACCCACAACCAAGAGTTGCTGCAACCCAAAATCGCAGACTTGATAATAAACAAATCTGTCTCACACAGAAAAGTCTATCAAAGGATAAATTTGTTTCCCAAAGAAAAACCCTAGGTTTTGTTCCGTCTTAAGATATGGAATCAAGGTGAATAGGAACCAATTGATAATCCGGTATTATATTCCCGAAGAACATCCTAGATTAATCAATCACCTCTCTAGAATCCTTCCTGACTACACAAGCGGTTTGTCGAGGAATCACAAAAAGTGAGACGAAGATGTTTGTGACTTCTTTATCTTGCCTATCGGAGAACTCTCACGATCTCAATCCAATCAAAGATTGTACTCGTACGATGGAAGATGCAATATCAGATCACACAACTACGATAAAAGTAGTATCGGCCTGGCTTCACAATCCCAATGAAGTCTTTAAGTCGTTAACCTGGTTTTAGAGAAGAAAACCAAAGGTTAAAGGAGAATCGACTCTAGCGAGCGCAATAGTATCACACAGACGTGTGGGGATTAGTTTTGCACAATGCTAGATGTCTCCTTTATATAGCCTTCAAATCAGGGTTTTGCCTTAGTTACAAAGCAATCCATATTCACCGTTAGATGAAAACCTGATTTAGATTCAAGCTAATATTTCTCAACCGTTAGATCGAAAACTTAGCTTGTCACACACACTTGGGTAGACGTTTACTGGGTTTGCAATTCTCAAAGTGATTGAAACTTTTCATGACTTTCGTCACTAGGTGAAGATAAACTTGATCAAAGCGAAATGCTTTACCAACACATGATTTCGAGATATAAATAGGCGAGATATACTCGGCTCGAAATATCAAATGTGTATGATCCAGTCTATATAGCATACAACTTTTGTCTCATAAGAAGTAGGAGATAAAAGAGATATACTTTTGAATGATAGATAAGTTCAAGTCTCCACATACCTTTTTGTTTATGAAGTTCCACGGTTCCTTGAGTAGATCTTCATCGTTGTGTGATGAATCTCCATGAAGTCCCTGAGCTCAACTACACTTTTCTATCCTAGTCCGAGACATAGCTACGTAGGCTAGAAATCAAGACTCATAGTTTTGATCACTAACATTTACAAACATGATTGAGATAGCAACGCATGCGAGGTCGGCCGAGCTATGCTCTAACAATCTCCCCCTTTGTCAATTTTAGTGACAAAACTATTAATACATATGGAATACAAAAAAGATAAACTTTAGTGGCTCATATTCCATAGTCTAATCTTCAACGTTCCCTAAAATCTTCGTCCTTCCAAGTACTCCAATGATCTCAAAGGTTGTAAGTTTAGCATCACCGTTGTTGAAGATCCGTAGCTATAACAATGAGAGAAATCAAGATTCTCGATCATTATTATACAGTGTCATAGTATTATTATGTAACATCAAAGTCCAATTGTATCACGACTTTAACAATAATACTATGGTGATATGTATCACTCCCCCTTAGTTAATACTCCATCTCGATCATGGAAACACTCCCCCTTACACAATGATCCGAAAACCATATGTATTTGTAGTGTGAACTACAATATTTCTCCCCCTTTTTGTCAATAAAATTGGCAAAGGTTCAAGAATGAGATCATAATGAAATTTCCACAAGAGACATTTTATTGACTAAAATAAGAATACATACCAACTTAATTTAGATGCAATCATAAAGCCGAAGCTAAATGCATTCATCAAGGAGTTTTAAGATACAAGATAACCCCTATAAAATTCCACAGCCGCACAACCCGCAAGATATTACCATTAAGCACAAATTCAAAAGAACTCTCCCCCATTTGATGTCATTCCCGAAAGAACAACAAGAGCGACCTTAATTTCGAAAGAAAGGAAGGATTTTTTAATTGGACACCAAAAACCATAGAAATGATTTTCTATATCAAAAATTCAACCAAATTAATCACAAGAAAACCCATGATTAATTTAATTGGAACACGCAACTAAATCAAACCACAAAAGTGATCAATTTAATTGAAAGTGCTCAACATAAGTAAACTTACGGAGCTACGACTAAGATAACCACACGAAGATGACTACCTTAATCGTACAAATACTCAACATAAGGAAAACCTTACGGAATATACGACTACATTAACCAATAGAACATGATTTGTATAGACGTTCATATACTCAACACAAGAACTTGTGGAATATATGAAAACTCAACTATACTAATTACAAGAGAACTTATAATTAATCTAATTGGAATACAAACAACCAAACTAATCACAGAAGTAATAAATTTAATTTTCAAAGGATTTACTCGACAAAAGAAGACTTTCGGAGCAAATAACTAAATAACCAACCAAGATGATTAATTTATTTCAAGAATGCTGAACATATAGCATCTTATGGAACAACCAACAAGGCCAATATTAATAGACATAGTTGGTGCTCAACATAAGACACACAATGGATCCTTCACGGTAAAACATAACAAAATGGATCAATGAAGATCAATACCGTGGATAACATACAAGGATCTATTTTATTTTCCATCATAACGACCTAATAGACTTTATCCTTGTCAAACAAAAGATTTTATCCTATTTTCCATCAAATAAATGACTGCATAAGCATAACTTTTGTATTTGTGAAAAGTCCATTCGTCCTTTCATCAATACGAATACCAATTCATGAATGACTTTACTTTTGACAGCATATGGGACCTTCAAGTTCACGGACGCAAACAATACATATCCCATAATCAAATTGCAATATCATAAAATCATAACGATCAATACTGTAATAACATCATCCTCCAAATATTTTTAGAATTTAAAAACCAATAAACCTAAAAAATAACATAAGAATATGAAAACAAAAATAGCTATGTGTAGTCACAATCATTGCTATTGAAGGCACTAGTTATTCTTCCAACAAATCCAAAAGAAGACATACTAGGCATAAAAAAAATAGTTTTCCTTGATGATTTCATACCTCTGAAATGGTCCATCAAAGTAGGAGTCACTGATATCCTTGACCCTGTTGACTGTAGAGACACCATGTTCAAAAGTTAGAACGTTGACTTTTCGATCAATGGTGCGAGCATAATGACGAGCCTTTGCATAGTCAAGGATAACTTTCTTCTGATTTCTGATCAAGATATTCTGAGTACCAAGGATTTTCGCCTGTCCATCAATAAGATGGTTTATCTGCAATTGAAGGTTAGCCAGTTCAATCTTAACTTCATTCTGAGCACGAATCAGATCCTTGACAGATTCACCAATCCAAGTGTTATACTCTTTTCTTTCAAGCATCTTCTTCCGTATAAACTCTTGACCAGAATCGCATCCTTTGAGATCATCCTCAACCATAGGGGTGACTTCATCTTTGGGAACAGATTCCATAGAGTTCCTTTCTGTAGAATAAAGAAACAAATATAAGACTTATATATGTTCGTGGGTACCCTAGCTGGAAACCCTAAAGTTTCTTGAGGAGACATGGACGTTCGTGGGCCAGCCAAAGAACAAATGGCCCAAAATAGGATACCATGTTGCTTTTAAAGATTCTCTATCTCCAAAAGATCATAGTGACAACAGAAAGAAGTACTAACAACAATACAACATAAGATATACAAACTGGAGAAAAATACAACACAATACTTGAGCATCTCACAAATCATCATTCTTGTATCTCTCAAGTTAGATAAAAGAATAGACATTCTGCTATTAAGTAGCAGAGGGAGACATAGTCTCACCATAGTTTCTGAGAGAATAACAGTTATTTCCTCCAGGATATCTGAATTTAGCATTTCCTGTCCTTCCTCGGAAGTTTCCAGATACGAGAGAACGTCTCACAGTCCTTCTGGGAATCAAAGGTGAGGAAACTTTCTGATAACAAAGTCTAGGACCTCTAGAAATAGGTTCTAGGGGATTTTCCGAAATTGGTCTCCACACACTAGACTTAGATTTATCAGATTTGTTCTTATAAGCACATGACATACTTTCATGGGTAGCACGAGAATTTACAAATGTCCTGTAATGATTTATAGGAGAGAGATCATTTTTATAAGATGCTTGGTTTCCTGTGAAAGGGACCTTCACTGTAGTGGTCGTTCGACTATTCACTCTATTGACAGTAGAAAGAGCAACTTGTGAAGATCAGAAACACGTTTCTTTATAGCAAAACAATGGATAGCATAGTGATTTCCTTTTCCACAGAAGGTACAGGTTCGTGGTGGAGAAGTAACAACAGGCACTTGTTTGAACTTCATACCCACCAGAGAAGATTGTAAGTTATGAAAAATTTTCTTGACACAATCTTCATCTGGAGAAAATTTCATTCTGTACAGTAACTCATGAGAATTAGTTTGTGCAGAAGAACTTTTCATTGAGACAAAGTTTTCCTTTTCCGGGGACTTGCACTGTTTATGGGCTAGAACAAGTGAGGCTTCAAGTTTCTCTTTCTCAACACGAAGTCTGTCTAGATCGGATAAATGCGTCTTGATCAAACATTTCTCTCTAATTGAGCCTTCTTTGACCAGGTTTTCAAGATCACAAATCTTTTCACGTTGTATATTGTTTTCTTGAAGAAGTTTCTCAATTTACTTAGAGAATGATCCTATAATGTTGTAGAGTATTTGTTCACGATCAATAGACCTCTCGAATTCATCAATGAGCTGTACATGATCCTTGAGATCAACAAACTCTGTAGAATATTTTGTAATTTTGGTGAGATCCAATTCAGCTTTAGCCATTATGTCCAATGTCTCATTGGAGGAAGAGTGGCTGACACAAGATGAGACAGTCTTCCTTCCTCGGGATTCGGAAGAATCAACTAAGGAGTGATCCTTTGAGGTATTTCCGAGACACTTGACAAAGTTGACAGCTTTAGGAGGCATTTTGGTATGCGTATGAGATTCTGTCCACAGACTGAGATTGCCACAAACACAGACTTATAAGGTCTTTAATGTGTTTTCCTACTCTGATACCAATTGAAAAAGAGGGGGTCTAACAACACCACCCAATATTTCGCTTAGCAATCTGTATGGACTAAATCCTAAATACTTTGCTATAGAATCAACTAGACAGTCAGACTCAATCTAGATAAAAGTATCTCAAGGAGTTAATATCTCTCTCTTGATTTGATTGTTACTCAAGCTAAAAACAATAGCGAGTCTTTATCAAATACAAGGAATAACTTGGACGGTACCAAAGATCAATGTCCAAGGATCAATCAATATCAAACAACAACCAAGGGTTGGATTTCTAATTGATGATCACGAACGCACAACCTGTATTATTTCTATTATATAAAATATAATGCGGAAAAGAAATAACACAGACACCAGAAGTTTTGTTAACGAGGAAACCGCAAATGCAGAAAAACCCCGGGACCTAGTCCAGATTGAAAACACACTGTATTAAGCCGCTACATACAATAGCCTACTCCAAGCTAACTTCGGACTAGACTATAGTTGAACCCCAATCATTCTCCCACCGATCCAAGGTACAGTTGTACTCCTACGCCTATGATCCCAGCAGGATACTGCGCACTTGATTCCCTTAGCTGATCTCACCCACAACCAAGAGTTGCTGCAACCCAAAATCGCAGACTTGATAATAAACAAATCTGTCTCACACATAAAAGTCTATCAAAGGATAAATCTGTCTCCCACAGATAAACCCTAGGTTTTGTTCCGTCTTAAGATATGAAATCAAGGTGAACATGAACCAATTGATAATCCGGTCTTATATTCCCGAAGAGCAGCCTAGATTAATCAATCACCTCTCTAAAATCCTTCCTGACTGCACAGGCGGTTTGTCGAGGAATCACAAACAGTGAGACGAAGATGTTTGTGACTTCTTTATGTTGCCTATCGGAGAACTCTCACGATATCAAGCCAATCAAAGATTGTACTCGTACGATAGAAGATGCAAGATCAGATCACACAACTACGATAAAAGTAGTATCGGTCTGGCTTCACAATCCCAATGAAGTATTTAAGTCGTTAACCTAGTTTTAGAGAAGAAAACCAAAGGTTAAAGGACAATCGACTCTAGCGAGTGCACTAGTATCACGCAGACGTGTGGGGATTAGTTTTGCACAATGCTAGATGTATCCTTTATATAGCCTTCAAATCAGGGTTTTTCCTTAGTTACAAAGCAATCCATATTCACCGTTAGATGAAAACCTGATTTAGATTCAAGCTAATATTTCTCAGTCGTTAGATCGAAAACTTAGCTTGTCCCACACACTTGGGTAGACGTAAACTGGGTTTCGAAAACCATGCCCAAACGTGTACGTGTATGTTGGTTCAACATAGTAACCCAAAAGGTTAACCATATGAGCATTTCATATTAACCTTGTTCTTCTTCACCATAACTAGTTCAATTGACTCAAATGAACTAGTTAAAAGAGTTGTTCAATTGCTATGAGATCATATGTAACTACACAAGACACAATTGAAAAAGATGATTCGATTCGATTGAATCGACTCATGAACTTTATAGCCACGGTTTGCATAAAGCATTCCTTAGTAATTTAAGTTTCATGTTTAGATCTCATATTTAGATCATAACCACTTAAGCTCACAAACAAGTTCGCGGACTTAAGACAACCGGTGGAGTTTTCCAAGCTCAGAAGAAAATCTCGGCAAGGAGACTTTCGCCAGTTCGCGAACTTACACGCAAACGAGTTTTTGGAAAATCCCAGCAGAAATTCTCGGTACGAGAACTTCCATCAGTTCGCGGACTTGGCAAAGCCAATTCCTCCGGTTTATCTCAATCAACAAAGTTCGAAAACTTCGGATTAAGGAATACATGGTTATGTAATCTAAACTCTCATTCCAATCATTAAGACATTCTCAGAGGACGTTATATAGGCGTTATTCACAGACTGTTTCGCGTCAGAGCAATTCTCAAAGTAACTGAAACTTTTCATGACTTTCGTCACTAGGTGAAGATAAACTTGATCATAGCGAAACGCTTTACCAACACATGATTTCGAGATATAGATAGGCGAGATATACTCGGCTCGAAATATCAAAATGTGTATGATCCAGTCTATATAGCATACGACTTTTGTCTCATAAGAAGTAGGAGATAGAAGAGATAAACTTTTGAGTGATAGATAAGTTCAAGTCTCCACATACCTTTTTGTTGATGAAGTTCCACGGTTCCTTGAGTAGATCTTCTTCGTTGTATGATGAATCGCAATGAAGTCCCTGAGCTAAACTACACTTTTCTATCCTAGTCCGAGACTTAGATACGTAGGCTAGAAATCAAGACTCATAGTTTTGATCACTAACATTGACAAACATGCTTGAGATAGCAACGCATGCGAGGTCGACCGAGCTATGCTCTAACAGTTGCTCTGGTGAATATTTGGCTGGTATCAATCAACGAGCAACAACGATTCTTGGCAATAGTTGTGATCATAAGAGACCGGTAGGGAGAGGTACGGTAGCTACTTGCACGAACTTGGTAGTCTTCACATAATTGTAGAGATCGTCTCGTTATTGGAGGGGGAAGCTGATGATGGAACCGATAGCTTCCTTGATGTTTCCTCATGGAATGGAGAAGCGGGAGACAGTTTACTGCTCACGAGTATCTACTAAGCTTTCATCTTGTCTTGATAGATGCTGTCCCGCTGGGTTTCTGAAGAAATAATTTAGATGAGAGTTGGAGTTGAACCCAATGTTGACGAGGATCGTACGAGTTGCTGATCATGAGGCCGTCTTTGTGTCTGGGCTTGCGTCTCTCCAAATTCAGCATCTTTGAGATAGGTAGTGCTAAGCAGTCTCCAGCGACGCTCCTTTGCATTTATCATCTTTGGATCGTGTCTTTGAGGAGTAGGGAAGTTCCCTCATGTGAATGACTTAACTAACATGTTGTGCAAATATGATGAAGCTCTTGACATGGAGAGTTTGTATGTACCTCTTAAGTCTCAGGTGCGACCTCCTTTGGTAATGCAGCTATTCCTTCTACGGGAAACGAAATTCTGAAAGCGTCTCTCACTGATGTTGTTGCCGACAAGCCAGATATTGTATGTCTTGGTCGTTGTTTTGTAATTGTGACAGTCGTGCATGTGGTACTGGAATTAGAGTGAGCGATTTTGGACGCGCAGGATGTTGTATCTTGGTGGTTTTTCTCTTTCTACTTCAGTGAAACCGCTTACAGAAGGTTGAAGGTTGTATTGCATGTTTGTCCGACGTGTCAAAGAGGCTTTATCCTCCCTTCATGTCATGAGCATCGTGACTGGGTGCACTTTTTCAAAGGAGGTGGTTTCAAACTGGGATTTCCACTGAGATGTGTTTATGAAGTTTGAATTCAATGCTTCCTGGTTCTATGAAGGGTTTTCTAAAATCCAGAAGCTGCAAGATGAAACAAATGAAGTTCCCTCCGTGGACTTCATTGCTCCGCAAGAGGAGGAGATCGAGAGGCTATCCTTGGAATTGAAGCTGAAGCAGGATGTTTTCCGCAAAATGAAAGGCGCTCTTTCCAAAAGAATGAGTTGTTGCTGAAAGACTTCCCTTGAATATTTGCGCATTTTCTTTTATATTTCCTTTTTAGGTGTTTTGAGTGATGTAGGTAATTCCTTTCATAGTTTGATTTTCTGGCTTTTGAACTAGTAGGTGATTGAATTTTTGAATTGGTTTATTTTTGAGATGATTTTATGAATGACTTTCTGAAAGGAATTACGTTTGAATCGGCTGAAAGCCGGCGTTCTGGTTTTGAATTCGATCATTCTAAGTATCTCGTAAAAATTACAAATGTTGCATAAAAAGGGAAACATGTAAAAGGAAGATAATGTGGTGTCTAAGAACAACTGCATCATTGACTTCCTTCCTCGATGTGGGACGCATGCGTCAAGTCTCCAACAGGCTTTTAAAATGTAAAATTGTTTTGACGAAACTTACTTGTTCACAAGATCTCGGTTGAATGAGACTTGGATTCTCCAAGGGTGATCCTTCGAATCCAAGTTGTTATGGCACGCCTCGAGAAACCCGAAGTTGGTTCAATCACTTCTGCGCACGTTAATCTTCGGAGAAAGGGGGTAACTCTCTTAGTTAATCTTCCTTTAGAGAATATGCTTCAGGCCGTTGCATTCATTGGTAAAGCGATGAATGAATATGCGGCAGTGGCAATACCTCAGGTCCGTCATCTCTTAATCATTTGGATGTTTGTTGTTTCGCTGAAACATTCTTCCTAACAGAGTGATTCTATCAAACTTCGGATTCTTTCTCGACATGACGACGCGGGCATCGTTATCTTCTTGAGGCTGCTCTCTTGAGGTTTCGACTCCAGTAGACCTGAAGATGTCCCGGGATCGCTCCTCGCTCCTATACGGGTTGACATAATAGGCGAACCCTTTTCTTTTGTGACCTCTGCAGGTGTCTTCCCAGGGCTCCACTGGTGTTTAATTTGTTGTCGACTATCTCCATACTGAAACAACGGCTACGCGAATCTTCACTTCGTATTTTTGAGTGTGGAACCTTTGAGCATATCTGGCTTGCTCCATACAACACTTGTGGTGTTGGAGAAAAGGTGATTTCTCCATCCGGATCTCGAGAGAAGCCGTTGCGTTCTTCTAAGTAGTAGTCGCGTCTTGTGTCTCCACGCGGCTTTCTGGTCCTTTCATCTGGGAGATTTACTGGTGCTCAGCTATCCAAGGTATTTCCAGTAGCATTGCTTGAAAAAGCATTTTTGTGAAGCTTCTTAGCGAACGGAACACCGGAATTGAAATTGGTTGTTGAACCTAAATTGAATTTAATGATTGAATTGAATCTAAGATCTACCCTTTTGAAATTGAGAAAACTGGAATGAATCTTGAGAAACTGATTTTGCAACCGAAAGATCAATCTCCCACTGTGGTTGCCAATTGTTTGAGGGTAAAAACTGATTCTGATGTTTTTGGTAAACTTGGGTGTGTTGATGATAAACGAATTCAAACCCTAAACAATGCACTGCACGGGAGTACTCTTAGATACGAGAGATCAATCTGTAAGACTCTGGCCTAAACCAAGAAATGGCCGTTCCAGATTCAATTCGGTCACAAAGTGAAGGATAAGGGGTTGATCTTCGGGAAGGAAGCGAAGAAGGTGTTTAAGATCAAAATGTTGAATTATGAAGGTGCGGATGTTTTATGACTTGTATCAGAATGTGGAACTGGCTTGCAGAATATAAGCTATCAGTTCTTGGTGTTTTCTGGATATTGTGTTAACAAAACTTGTGTTGTTCGTTTGAATATGTTGAAAACCTATTTATACAAGTCATTGATCGTACCCTGATCTCTTAGGAAGTGGAGGAAGTTAAGTAGTGGAGAAGCGGGTTTGTGCGGAAGGTGGTGATCATGTTTCCGTTATGAGGGGGGACTGATCACACGTTCACCCACTACTCTTATTACTGTTAACCGTCTGTCTTTCCTGACACTTTCTCGTAATGGGCGCGTTGCACGCCGCACGCTGTAAACCGCCAGACCAATACCCAGTGAGCATCCCCCAGTTTGTGACATGTTTGATGTCTCGAGTGAATGGGTCAAGTCATGTGACTTGCTGCTAAAATCAGCGCGTAGTGCTTTTAGGTTAAATAACAAATTATTTATAAAACCGATATTTGTGAAGCATTGCTTATAAACGATGCATGTAAAACATCGCTTACGAATAAGCAGCTGAAAGTAATCGATGTGTTAGAAGCATCGTTGTTTTTGAGATCGATTGAATCGATCACGAATTGAGCGTCTTAAAAGGAGCGTGACCGTCCTCTTTCAGGGAGTTGGTATGATCTACACATGCATCCCAGGGAGTGGCCGGTCGGGCCTTCTAGGAGAGTGGCAACTGGTAGCCATTCTAAAATCCTATCGACCGATCGAGATTAGATCTGAACCGCTAAAATTGGCTATCCAAGTTAAGTGGTTGAAACAATTTGCGGCAGTTAATGACTGCTGATGAATCGTACAAGTAGCATGAATGACCACTATTCGAGTGATCGTTCAGGGACACATAAGCAAGCCTTGGCCTGGCCGATCGCTCATCATGGAAGAGGGGGCGTCAGTTGTGGATGGGGAAAAATGGGTCGCCGGTTTTTCGGGAAATGGAGAGACGAGCGTGGTGTCAAGACTCCTCGACCGGGCAAAATGTTAATCCTCACACAGATGCACCGCTGCAAAGGGGGTGCTTAGATTCGGGAAATCAATATGTATGACTCCGGCCTAAACCAAGACAATGGCCGTTCCAGAGTCAATTTGGTCGCAAAGAGGGAGATGGGTTGATCTGTAGGAGGGAAGTTGAGAATTGTGTGGGATCAGTGATGATCGAGGATTGTGGGTATGTTGAAGGTTTCTGCAATAATGGTGAACTGCTGAAGTTGAGTTATGTGAATAAGTTTGTATCCAGTTGTTGACCGAAAACGTTGATACTGATCATATCTGTTGTCCTCGATTTTGACTTATTTATATTGCAAGAATGATGAACCACTAATCCTTGTAAGCGTGACGGTTTCTTGAGTGAAAAGTGGGAAAGTGGGAGATCATGGTAAAGTCAGTTCCATGTCGTGTGGAGACTTGACTGATCGTGCACCCACTACATTGCTAACTCCTTTAACCGTTTACACGACTTACACACATTTCTCGTTGTGGATGAATCCACGTGTCGTAGACTGCCAGACCAAAACCCTAAGTGATATCCCCCCATTTGTGACGTGATTGATGTCTCACAAGTCGTGGAGTCTACAGGGTATACGTGTTTTGATTAGTCAATTGTTGACTGATTAGACAATGAGTCTAAGTTTTGGTGAATCGAGCATGAATGGTGAATGCTCAGCGATTCATGGATCGAACATGTAGTTCTTTGAAGGGACGTCAGTATTGTTGATTCATTGATGAATTACTGACTAGCTGAATGATTGAGCAAGTATTGCTCAATTCTGCGAACTACGAGAATTTAATGAGCAACTGAGCAAGTATTGCTCAATTCTGCAAATATTGAGAATTTGATGGACAACTGAGCAAGTATTTCTCAACTCTGCAAATTACTGAATATTAAGAATTTGATGGGCAACTGAGCAAGTATTGCTCAACTCTGCAAATTACTGAATATTAAGAATTTGATGGGAAACTGAGCAAGTATTTCTCAATTCACCAAATTAATGATTTTGATAATCTGACATGCAACTGAGCAAGTATTGCTCAATTCGACGAATTATCGATGAATTGCCGAATATTGATTATATTCGGGTAATCGAGCAAGTGTTGCTCGATTCAGCCAATTATTTACTGGTGACGTGACCCAGTAAAATATCAATTAAAATATTGATTTTTATTAGTGAATCAACGTAAATTTTATTAGTGTTTGAAGAGTGCTCATAATGATGGTTTCACAGAGCGTTCATTCGAAAACCCTAATTTTTGTCCAATCCTCCATCAATTGGGAAATTGCTAAAAATTGATCATGAATGATAGGGACCGACCACATGGGATGAGGAACGTCCATGTTGTGCCACGCACCAGGATTCTCAGCTTGAGAGTTGGTGAGAAATCATGAATAAATGGTGGATTCACCATTTACTGAAAATATTGCTGGGTTCAGCATTAGGTGTAAAACCTAGGTATGAGAGATGAGGACCGACCAAGAGGGTATGGAACCGGCTCTAGGTGGTCACGTGACCAGTTGTTGGTCATTTGGAGGATTCTCCAGTTGGTTGGAGAGAGTTCGGGCCAGTATGAGCGGTTGAGCAAATTAGGTCAGAATTGTGAAAACGTGTGGGACCGGCTTCGTGCAAGCCCTTGGAACGACCTGCTCATGGAGGCATGCACGTTTTTCCATGGTGTCCGTGTTTCCATACTGAGAGTTGCAGTATTTTCTGTCGCGCATTTGAACAATATTGTGAATTTTCAGAAGAGTTTCATCTTGACTGAGAATTCTCGATTTTTTGGTGGAATGAGCATGTGTGCTCAATTCATCAATATTTTAAAAATATTAAAATAAAAATGTTTTAATATTTAAAATTGTCGTGAGAGGATAGCCGGCCGTGTGACCATGTTGGCTTTTGGTTTTTCGTGATTCGAGCAATATTTGAGAAAATATGGAGAAATCACGAATTTTGCTCAAACCCAGGAGTTTCATGAGTTGAGGAAAAATAATAATTATGAAAAATTAGGGATTGCAAGGTGTGGGACCGACCATGGCTAGGGCATGGCCGGCCGGCCAAGTCGCCCGGTCCTGCACACCTTTCCCTATTTTATTATTATTTTTCATGAATCCTTGAAGTTATGGAGAGTCCTTGAAGATATGGAGAATCCATAAAGATATGGAGAATCCATGAAGTTTGGACATAATAATTATACAATGCTAAGGATTGTAAGGTGTGGGATCGGCCACGGCTTGGGCATAGCCGGCCGGCCGGCTAGGTTGCCCGGTCCCGCACACTCTTCCTTATTTTATAATATTATTTGGAGAATCCACCAAGTTATGGAGAATTCACAAGTTTTGCATAAAATAAGGAATTTTGCTAAGATGGAGAACCCTCATGAGTTTATGAAAATAAAATAAGGAAAAATAACGGGAGGCGCGCGGACCGACCGTGGCTAGGGCACGGCCGGCCGGCGGGCCCACCGTGAGCGCCTCCATTATTTTATTATTATTTTAATGTTTTCTCCTGTTTTGCGAAGGATTCCCCATTGTTTCATATTTTTGGATGCTCGTTCGTGCATCTAGGTGCTCAGTCGTGCATCATTGTCGAGTACACTTGCACCATTTTTGTGGGGCTTACTCAGTGATGGTCTAGATGCCCAGTTGTTGAGTATTTATTACTAATTTATGAGATTCAGTGGATAATAATTCATGAAACTGAGTAATAAAAATGAATAGTTGTTCATTATTAATTAATAGGATCAGATGTGGATTCGACTATGAATTCAGAATAATAAAACGAGCATTGGGATCGTGGGTTCGACCATAGAATCAGAGTAATTAAGATTTATCCATCACCATTTCATGAGACCAGTGGATTCGACCATGAAATCGGAGTAATGAGATAATACAGTTGTTTCATTGCTATTCTATGAGATCAAGCCGTGGATTCGATCATAGAATCAGAACAATTGTTTATTGCCATTCCATGGGATCAGGCCGTGGATTCGACCATGGAATAGGAGCAATTGTTATTGTTATTCCATGGGATCATGCCGTGGATTTGACCATGGAATATGAGCAATGATAGATTATTCTGGGAATTCAGTAGTGAATGTCACGACAGAGTAATCTACTTCAGAAAATATATTAGCCAGTTAAAGCGTCACATCTATTCTGAGTGGTGCACAGTCAGGGAGTCGCAATGTTGTTTACGACCTGAAGGCGTTACTGTTCTCAATCTACGGAGAACCGCCTGTATCCATGCACTCTCTCCACATAATCAGGGAACGGTGAAGTGTCACCGACGTCCTGAAGGCGTCCGCCGCCCAACTATTCTTCTATGTGGAGGTGGGTCACTCTCCTGCAGTCAGGGAACAGTGAGTATCACCGACGTCCTGAAGGCGTTAAGTTCTCAATCCACGGAGAACCGCCCAAATGCGTTATTCTGCATATAGGGCACGATGAAATGCCATGGATCGAACGCTCAGCTAGTGGAGGCTTTTCGAAAACATATTCATCATGGCTTCGTAAAATATGAATCGTTGCATGTCTGAAAGCCGTGTCAAAAACATGCCTTATGATTTTACGGTTTTGCCCTTTGTTGAAAATCCACCATCTACATTAAGTCCCCTGCTTAGTAGGGAACAGTCATGTTCCGCAGTATGCATAAAATGGTGATTTTCAGTCGACGAGGTCTGTGGTTGAACTCAGTCTACAAAGGTAGTTTCAGAATCCTCGATTTACCCCAATGATGTCATGTACGAGCAAATGCATAGATGAGGACTCTGATAGTAAGGTAGAGTGTCATCTCATGAGCGTGGAGAGATGAGGCACTGCTGATTTGGGCGTTTGGAAGCTTAGTTATAGTCGATTTAGGATTTGCGGGCCCGAGCCCAAAAGAAATCTTTGTTTTAGGAATAGGTGTTTGTTTGTAAGTTTAAGAAACAAACAAAATAGACCCGAGTCTAATAAAAATTTTGTCTATGAGCTTTCACGAAAACCAAAATTTATTTTTTAAATATGTGAGATCTCACAAAAGGGAATAAACTCTCGTTTCAAAGGTAGATGCTCGTACGAGAGAAAAGTTTTTTTTTTTTTGAATAGACGTGCGTCTGTTAGTAATAAAAAAATTTCCATGAGCATTCATGAAAAATTTTATTTTTGAAAATATGCTCTTGTTTCAAAGACGGATGCTCGCATGAGGGAGCAATATATATATATACAAATTTACGTGAGTTTCACGTTAAAAATATTTTTTGTAAAATGAATGTTTTGATTTTGAACAACTGCTGAAAGAAGACAATCATACATGGTGAAATAATGTCTGAGTTTTCACAATTGTAGAATGGACGTCTGTCCAATTTTTCGAAAAATCAGTGAATATTCACACATTAAAAATTTATGTAAAATCAAAATTTTGATTTCCAGCAATTGTTAGAGGTAAACAATTTTTGATAAAACGTTGATTGTTTGGGTTCTGTGATTTGTCAGCGTATGCACAAAAACCCAGAAATGTTCACCTAGTGGGAGTGGCTCACAAAGTGAAAATTATGTGAGTTGTTCACATGATGGAAGTTTTGTGAATTGTTCACAGTTTTATGAAAATCACGTTATGGTTTTGAATAATTGTTGAAAGCAAACAATTGTATACGTGATGAAATAATGTATGTATGAGTTTGGCGATTTTATAATGTATGCACACATGTAGAAAATTAGCGAATGTTCACATGAAAGGTTATGTGAATTATTCATAGTTTCATGAAAAGTCGGGTGTTGACTTTAAATAATGAATTTTGCTCGTCTTGGCAAGTTTGAAGAAGCGAGCAAGTTTTTCGAGGGTTTTACGTTATTATCACTAAGTTCGTGAAACCGTAAATATGTAAGAGTTGAGGATTACCATTTTTGTAGACGCTATTATGAGCAGCTTTATTCCATGATTCATTGTTTTGTTGAATCCTGCGCTCTGTATGAACGATGTTATGAAGTAGCCACTTTACAAGAATGACTGACTCCCATGATGACACTTCCAAAGATGGTGTTTCCAGAGACAACATCTCTACGGACGAAACTTTAAGAAATGGTACTTCTGGGACCTCTGAGTGGTGGTGAGAGATCCTTCATACTGAGTTGTACTCCTATTTATTTCATTAGATTTACCATAGTATGATAGTATAGTGAGATCCTGGATCAATGTAGACTCCACGGAAATGGAAGAAAGTCCGCGGGAGCGGAGAATCCAGAAGTAAGGACTGCATGATGTTAGCAAATGACGTGCAGTCCCTAGCTGTTTCTTTGGTGAGTTGTTACCGCTCCTTATGACTTTGCCCATGCAATTAGGATCACGAGACCAAGGTTTGTTATTTCTTTTCAGACTTTTACTCCATCGATTGGCGGTCTTAAACTTGTTCTCGGGCAAACAATTCATGAATCCAGCACTGATGAAGAAGTCGATGTAAGTATCTTTTACGTGCAGGTGATCGTGGCATCTCCTTGAATGAAATAATTGTTGTTGATGAATCCAGGAAGAAATCATTGTAGATAAGCAGCATGTTGATGAAGCGTGCTCTTCTTTGGGATATGGGAATATGGAGAATTCCCGAACCGAATGGAGATAGCGGCATTGCCAATGGAGATTCCGGCATTGCCGAGCCTTCGAATGATTTAGAGACTCCCCTAGTAAGCATATCTCCAGTAATATCTTCATAGAAGTATGAAATTGCTGATTTGTGAATGAATGAATGAGAATCCATGTGAGCATACAAGTAATTTTGCTGAAATACGTCACCAGAAAATTTCAGACTTCAGCCTTTTAACCAAAACACCGTAGAATCTTCGTTCGAAGTCGAATTTTTGCGATCTGCATATGTATCTTCGAGCCCAGAAAATTTACAAGCTTTATCAAAGAAGATTTTTTAGTTTTGAGCATTTTTAAGGCATGAAAAAGGCGAAACAGTAAACTTCCAGGAGACTTCCAGAAATTTTTCAGCTGGCATGTAGTCCAATGTTTTGGCCACATCTCTTTGCTAGTTTCTCTAATTACTGTGAATTTTGGATATGTTGTAGAAGACATCCCTACGAAGATAACGGTATATGAAACATCCCTAAATTCTTCACCAATTGCTCCCAGCTCGTAGCTTTGTACAGGGAAGTGTAAAATTACTTCAGACGGGTTTGTCGCAAAACACTCATATTGTGTCTTTAGACCATTCGCTTGTGTATTGAACGATTGGTGAAGGATTATAATGTCATTGGTTCATTTGAGATCAGGAAACCTTGATTGATACATGGTGCTTGCAGTGCCATCTTGTTTCTGTCAGTCGTAGAAACATCGCTTCTGAAACCCTGGTCACGGGACCATAACTGAGGTTGCTCCCAAGAGAGGGTGATGTAATGACCATGGTTGCATGTACCGGTGGTATAATTACTTTTATGATGAACAATAAACACATGAGAGTCTGGTTCCACGGGTCTTGGACTGTGAAACTAATCGCCATGATCAGTGGACCGTCAGTCCCCAGTAGAGAACCCAGGTAGAGAAATCTCCCATTTTCGTTTTCCTTTCTTCTGGCAAGACCTAGATAGAGGATCCAGATAGAGAAATTGATGTAAAGACCTAGATGGTCAAAGTTGGAGATACCTTGATGAATGACTTAGTAGGAAGACGTGGTGGACACCGACCGACTGTGGAAGTTATGAATCCCGTCTAAGAATTGCTGCTTGCATGTTGTATGCTCTGAAAGCTGTAGAAACCTCATACGATGTCGGAATTCAGTGCTTGACCCCAACTTTTGAAGCTAACAGAATGAGTTATCACATGAGACAAGAATCACTCAATTTGGAGTTGCATAGATCATCCAACGAAGCGTGCACATTTGTAATTTGTAATCCCGTACAAATTTTTTCAGATTTCGTAGACCTGACAGTAAAGGCCATATCTTTCAGCTCGTATGTCCGATTGATGCACCCTTTTGGTATGTTGTAGAAGAGACATAGACGAACATCTTTTGTTAAGGAAGTATTGTCCCATTCCTCACCCATTGGTACGTTTTTGTAAACCCACGGGCTGAAGTATGTTTGTATCCCATTTGTAGAGCTGATGAGAACATCTTGTAGAAGGCTTGGGATTGTGCCCGCCAGTTGTGCAAGTTTCGGAAAGAATTTAATGTGAACATGTTATCATGTCTGCACATCTTGATATGAAGCATTTGTTCTTGGAGAAGTCTGCTTCATGCGTAACACTTCAGAGAATGGTTAGTTGATGAAGCCCTGTCATGAGGATGTTGCTCGTGAAACCGTTGTTGATGCTAAGATCACGAGTGATTACACTCCAGAGATCCTTGTTGATGTTGAGATCATGTATGGTGTTCCTCTAGAGATTATTGTCGATGCTGATACCGTGGTTGAAGTTGTTCCAGAGACCGAAAAGAGTAGAACCATGATTATCAACATAATTTTTGCTCCTCCATCCAGTGAGCCTTTACCTTCACGAACTAGTTGGTGGGTTGAGCATTCCAAAGATGAAGGCGTACTGATTATATAAAGTTCTCTGGAATCGACGTTGTTGTGGAAGACGACAACACCGGTCTTCATTGTGGTGAAGAGAGGAAGTTCCTCAGCCGTGCAGTGATTTGTAACGTAGAGAATTCCCGTCGATGAAGTTTCATGGAATCACATCAGGTTGCAAATTCCAGTAAGATAAAGTCCCCAGTGTATGTTGAAGGAGTTTGTGTATCCATGGATGAATGATGTTGCATCTACTTTATAAGTCTTATCATGGGATAAATAGTTCAGTAACACTTTGATCGTGCCGGTGTTGAATCAGTGTCGAGGTATTTGTGTTGAAGCCAGAGGCGCCATTATCGAAGGTGTACTCATTGATTGGGAGTACGATTTGAGGGCTTCTTAGATGCTTGAGCGTTGAGCATGTCTTAGGTTTGATCGTCTCGGACCAAACTATCTTCTGTTGATTCAGCATCTTTTCGTTGCGGTAGTGGGATTCAACACTTGTGCAGATATCAGAACTTTTTGATTTTATGGCACACATGAACACTCCTTCAAGGATATGGAGAAACGCTCAAAGTGTTCTTTTCCATGCTTTGACGTCATCTCAGTAATGAATGTGTCAATGTTCGATTCAGAGAAACGTCACATTCAACCACTTGGTAAAATACTAATGCGGTGCAGCTACCATTCATAACGTCTAGCAGAGTTGCTAGCAAAATTAAGTCCCCACGCTAGGATAACATGTGAGGAAATAAATGACATAGACATGGAATGAGACTTGCCTGAGTGCGGAACCTCCCGATGAATGTCTATGCATCTTTTGCAGGTTCTTGTTTCTACTTCGTCAAAGTTTGAAATTCCTCCAAGTGCTCTGATAATGGAATGTTCGCCAAATTTTCTGGACCAGAACTTTCTTTGTTGGAGAGATGTGCAACTAAAGGCACTTTGTCAGTATCCATGTTTTCATCTTGGATTCACGTTCGTCTGAAGACCATGTTATCCTGGGTCTTCCTGATTACGTGAAACTTGATTTGTTGAACTTATGTTCACTTTGAGAGTGATGTAGCCACGAGTATCTCCGAGCGTTCCTTCATGGTTTCTGATTGAGATGAGAGCATGAGTAGCTTCTTGTTGAGTGATGCCTGAGACTCTGAGGGATTTCAGTGGAAAAATATTGATAGCGATGCCAGCATGGACCAACGTTCTCTCGGATTCGTTTCCTTTGATATGGACTGCGGTAAGCAGTCCCCAGTCGTGCATCTCCTTCTCTCTGATGAAGGTTCAATGAGTATTCCAGGACGGACAGATGTCTGGGATTCTTCATTTCTTCTTTTGTTGGCTCTCTCCTGATGAACGACAGTTTGATTGCACCATCTTGAACCCAGACTTCTAGTAACTCGATCACTCCTTCATGAGAAGAGAGAAGTTTGAGTTTATCTGATCATTTTCTCGTTTTTTGATGTCGGGTCGAGGTTTGTGCATTTAAGGATTGGTTATCCTTTCTTTGCGCTTCTGAAGGATTTTGGGAGATTGGAGAAGTATGCTTCTGCTGTGGTGCGTCGGTTCTCATTTTGCTTCCTTTAGCAACAACGTTCATGGAAGGTTGGAGGTTGTATTTTCTGTTGAAGAGACGCCGAGTATCACGAGGTTCTCAGTCTAGGTTTGTCTCTTTCCAGTAAAGCATGCGTGGTAGTTGTTGATCGCTTGGATGCTTCATGAAGTTCTGAGAAAGTCTGGAATCGCAGATTCTTCAGCAAGGCTCTGTAGATTGGGATCATTCCGTTGTGTTCATGCTCTCATAGTGCCTCCATGAATCGACAAACGTGTTCTCGAGCGTACCTTGTTCCGTTGTAGTGTGGATGTTGGGGAAGTGTATCCCTTCGTGAGAGGAATTCTTTGCGTAGCAGCAGGATATGGAAGTTGATGACGATGAACCGGTGTCTTGTCTTTTCATCGATCCTCCATTAAGCGTTCTAGGACTTCACGAATGATGAATCCTGCAAGTTCCTTTGTTGGTTTGAGAAGGAGTGGTATGACCAGCACTGATGTTGGAAGCAAGAGTAGTTTCTGGAGTACCACCATTGTTACTAGTGATGGCGTTGTTTGCGTTGGGATTTGTGACTAACCCAGACCTAAGACCATCCATCTTTTGAAAATGTGAAATTGCAACCGAGAGATTAATCTCCCACTGTGGTAGCCAATCTGTGGATAGGGAAAAACGGGTCGCCGGTTTTTCAGGAAATGGAGAGACGAGCGTGGTGTCGAGACTCCTTGACAGGGCAAAATGTTAATTCTCACACAGATGCACCGCTGCAAAGGGGGTGCTTAGATTCGGGAAATCAATATGTATGACTCCGGCCTAAACCAAGACAATGGTCGTTCCAGAGTCAATTCGGTCGCAAAGAGGGAGATGGGTTGATCTATAGGAGGGAAGCTGAGAATTGTGTGGGATCAGTGATGATCGAGGATTGTGGGTATGTTGAAGGTTTCTGCAATAATGGTGAACTGCTGAAGTTGAGTTATGTGAATAAGTTTGTATCGAGTTGTTGACGGAAAACGTTGATACTGATCATATTTGTTGTCCTCGATTTTGACTTATTTATATTGCAAGAATGATGAACCCCTAATCCCTGTAAGCATGACGGTTTTTTGAGTGAAAGAGTGGAAAAGTGGGAGATCATGGTAAAGTTAGTTCCATGTCGTGTGGATACTTGACTGATCGTGCACCCACTACTTTGATAACTCCTTTAACCGTTTACACGACTTAGGAACATTTCTCGTTGTGGATGAATACACGTGTCGTAGACCTCCAGACCAAAACCCTAAATGATATCCCCCCATTTGTGATGTGATTGGTGTCTCACAAGTCGTGGAGTCTACATGGTAGACGTGTTTTGATTAGTCAATTGTCGACTGATTAGACAATGAGTCTAAGTTTTGGTAAATCGAGCATGAATGGTGAATGCTCAGCGATTCATGGATCGAACATGTATTTATTTGAAGGGACGTCAGTATTGTTGATTCATTGATGAATTACTGACTAGTTGAACGATTGAGAAAGTATTGCTCAATTCTGCGAACTACGAGAATTTAATGAGCAACTGAGCAAGTATTGCTCAATTCTGCAAATATTGAGGATTTGATGGACAACTGAGCAAGTATTGCTCAACTCTGCAAATTACTGAATATTAAGAATTTGATGGGCAACTGAGCAAGTATTGCTCAACTCTGCAAATTACTAAATATTAAGAATTTGATGGGCAACTGAGAAAGTATTGCTCAATTCACCAAATTTATTATTTTGATAATCTGACGTGCAACTGAGCAAGTATTGCTCAATTCGACGAATTATCGATGAATTGCTGAATATTGATTATATTCGGGTAATCGAGCAAGTGTTGCTCGATTCATCCAATTATTTACTGGTGACGTGACCCAATAAAATATCAATTAAAATATTGATTTTGATTAGTGAATCAACGTAAATTTTATTAGTGTTCGAAGAGTGCTCAGAATGACGGTTTCACAAAGCGTTCATTCGAAAACCCTAATTTTTAGCCAATCCTCCATCAATTGGGGAATTGATGAAAATTGATCATGAATGATAGGGACCGAACACATGGGATGAGTAACGTCCATGTGGTGCCATGCACCAGGATTCTCAATTTGAGAGTTGGTGAGAAATCATGAATAAATGGCGGATTCACCATTTACTGAAAATATTGATGGGTTCAAAATTAGGTGTAAAACCTAGGTATGAGAGATGAGGACCGACCAAGAGTGTATGGGACTGGCTCTAGGTGGTCACGTGACCAGTTGTTGGTCGTTTGGAGGATTCTCCAGTTGGTTGGAGAGAGTTAGGGCCAGTATGAGCGGTTGAGCAAATTAGGTCAGAATTGCGAAAACGTGTGGGACCGGCTTCGTGCAAGCCATAGGAACGACCTGGTCGGTCATGGAGGCATGCACGTGTTTCCATGATGTTCGTGTTTCCATACTGAGAGTTGCAGTATTTTCCGTCGCGCATTTGAGCAATATTGTGAATTTTCAGAAGAGTTTCATCTTGACTGAGAATTCTCAATTTTTTGGTGGAATGAGCATGTATGCTCAATTCATCAATATTTTAAAAATATTAAAATAAAAATGTTTTAATATTTAAAATTTCCGTGAGAGGCTAGCCGGCCGTGTGACCATGTTGGCTTTTGGTTTTTCGTGATTCGAGCAATATTTGAGAAAACATGGAGAAATCACGAATTTTTCTCAAACCCAGGAGTTTCATGAGTTGAGGGAAAATAATAATTATGAAAAATTAGGGATTGCAAGGTGTGGGACCGACCATGGCTAGGGCATGGCCGGCCGGCCAAGTCGCCCGGTCCCGCACACCTTTCCCTATTTTATTATTATTTTTCATGAATCCTTGAAGTTATGGAGAGTCCTTGAAGATATGGAGAATCCATGAAGATATGGAGAATCCATGAAGTTTTGACATAATAATTATAAAAAACTAAGGATTGTGAGGTGTGGGACCGACCACGGCTTGGGCATGGCCGGCCGGCTAGGTTGCCCGGTCCCGCACACTTTTCCTTATTTTATAATATTATTTGGAGAATCCACCAAGTTATGGAGAATTCACAAGTTTTGTACAAAATAAGGAATTTTTCTAAGATGGAGAACCCTCATGAGTTTATGAAAATAAAATAAGAAAAAATAACGGGAGGGGCGCAGACTGACCGTGGCTAGGGCACCCCCGGCCGGCGGGTCGGTGGGCCCACCGTGAGCGCCTTCATTATTTTATTATTATTATTTTAATATTTTCTCCTGTTTTGCGAAGGATTCCCTATTGTTTCATACTTTTGTATGCTCGTTCGTGCATCTGGGTGCTCAGTTGTGCATCATTGTCGAGTACACTTGCACCATTTTTGTGGGGCTTACTCAGTGATGGTCCAGATGCCCAGATGTTGAGTATTTATTACTAATTTATGAGATTCAGTGGAGAATAATTCATGAAATTGAGTAATGAAAATGAATAATTGTTCATTATTAATTCATAGGATCAGATGTGAATTCGACTATGAATTCAGAATAATAAAACGAGCATTACCATCCTATGGGATCGTGGATTTGACCATATAATCAGAGTAATTAAGATTTATCTATCACCATTTCATGAGACCAGTGGATTCAATCATGCAATTGGAGTAATGAGATAATACAGTTGTTTCATTGCTATTCTATGAGATCAAGTCGTGGATTCGATCATAGAATCAGAACAATTGTTTATTGCCATTCCATGGGATCAGGCCGTGGATTCGACCATGGAATAGGGGAAAATTTTATTGCCATTCCATGGGATCAGGCCGTGGATTCGACCATGGAATAGGAGCAATGATAAATTATTCTGGGAATTCAGTAGTGAATGTCCCGACAGAGGTAATCTACTTCAGAAAAGATATTATCCAGTTAAAGCGTCACATCTATTCTGAGTGGTGCACAGTCAGGAAGTCACGATGTTGTTTACGACCTGAAGGCGTTAGTGTTCTCAATTTACGGAGAACCGCCTGAATCTATGCACTCTCTCCACATAATCAGGGAACGGTGAAGTGTCACCGACGTCATGAAGGAGTCCGCCGCCCAACTATTCTTCTATGTGGAGGTGGGTCACTCTCCTGCAGTCAGGGAACAATGAGTATCACCGACGTCCTGAAGGCGTTAAGTTCTCAATCTACAGAGAACCGCCCAAATGCGTTATTCTGCGTAGAGGGCACGATGAAATGCCAGGGATCGAACGCTCAGCTAGTGGAGGATTTTCGAAAACATATTCATTGTAGTTGCAGGAAATCCTACACTACACCCCTCATAAGATTTCATTAACATTCAACTCATTTTTAGATTAACAATCCTAATTTTATTGATGAATCTTCAAACAATCTTACAAGAAAAGATAAAGGAATCAAGAATGACCACTGCTCTAAATTTTCTCTCTCCTATTTACTTGCTTCTCACTCAAAAAATATCTCTCTCCCTTTTCTTTACAACTGAATGACTATTTATAGGGAAATACATAGTGGGTGACAGCTAATCTGTCCTTTATTTTCAGATATGGTTTGCGACATTCTCGCAACCTTACAAATATTAATCTCGCACACTTCCTAATTTTCGCAAGATCGTCACACTTTTCTCATGATTTGGCTGATGTCGTTTATTATGTCGTTTGTGAAGTTGTTCTGCGACACTGTCATGTTGTGTTGTTAATAATTTCGCTGAGGCATTATTGTTGCGAGATTCTGATCCTACATCTTGACTCTTCTCATATCTTCTCTGCGAAGTAGAGAACGATGTGAGAAATGCCGCAACTATCCATCACTTCATATTCTGCATTTATCACACGTATCCTTTCTTCCATCTGTTTCTTGACACGTCTTCTGTAACCGCTGCTTTTCAACCGCTCACGTCTTTTCGCATTAATTGCGTTTATCTTCTCGAAAATATCCTCTTTTTAACCGCTCACATCTTTTCACATTAATTGTGTTTATCTTCTCGAAAATCTCCTCTATATATACTCTTCTTACTCTCCCTTTTCTTCTTTTTAACTCTCTTTTTCATCTTCTCTGCAACTTCATCATTTTCTTCGTAAATTCCTCTGCTGTAATTTTTCTTCTATCTTCCTTCTTCAATCTTCTTAATTCTTTGTCCATTCCCATACTCTATATTTAGATATGCCTCTGAGTGGTCAAAAACATGATAAACCTTAAAGAATGTTCAAAAAGATTTTGTCGAGAAAGGTTTCACACTTGCTACCATTCCTGGTGAAAGTGCCAAGTCAATTCTTTCTATCAAACTTTTCTATGATCAACATTGTGATGATCAATCAATCATAGTTTCGCTGGGTCAAATTCTCGCAGGTCTCCCCATTCCTCTTTATGACCCAGATATTCCTCCGTTCTATGAAATTCTCACTCACTCGGGATTTTCGCGAGCTATCTTCCAATTGAGTGGGGATTACATCCGTCTGATATTGGAGTTTGCTAATCGCGGTGCTGGTAAATGATCTCTTTATCTTAAAGAGCTTAGGGATCCTAAATTCGAAGACTTTGAGATAGTCGCTGAGAAGTATACAGTAGCGAATTTCTTCGAAAATTATGAATTAATATCTATGAAGAAGGAGAATACTCGCTGGGGTTTTCGCTTGAAAAGGAAGGATGTTATTGCTGAAGATAAAATGCTCATGCATGAAATTGATTGGCACTCTGGAATAAATAAAAACCCTCGCCAATCCAAAGATGATAAATGGTGCGTCTTCCCCTTGATGCTGAAAGGACCCTATATTGCTGGTTCTAATGTCATTCCTGCGAATCTCACCGCTTATGGACCCTGGGTATTCTCTTGGCCTGATAAAGTGAAGGAGGTATATTTCTTCTAATTTCTCCCACTTTATGTTTCTTTATTTACTCTTTTGTTCGCTGATTCTTGCGACATTCTATAGATCCAGAAACTGAAAGATAGTTACCGCAGGACTGGTAAAGTCAATACCTTGTTAGCTCTTCGCTCATACAAAGATGAGGTAAGAAATATTCTTTTATGAATTTAAACAATATATTATTGCCTCTATTTCTTATCTTCATTTGTGTGTGAAGGTTATCGCTGAAGTAGAAGAATCCACCAAGGCTGCGACGGCTGGTGATAAGGGTAAAGATATTCTTCGCAAAGGAAAATCATCTGCATCCTCTTCAAAGAAAAGAACGAGAGGGAATTCTCCTCCTCCTTCAGATGTTCATTTAAAGATGATGATGACGACTCTGTTGCGAATAAAGATTCTCCACCTGAATCCTCTATGGCACAATTATCTAGTATATTTTTAGATTCTTGGCAAGGGATGGGAGATAATTGCCTCGCAAGTATATGCAAAGCTCTCACAACCATTTGCGATACTCCTTTGTTGGATGGTCATAGTTCTCTTCGTGGAGTCTCCAGATCAGTGACTCCTAGCTTCCTAAATTCCCTCAATATTTTGGTATGCTTTCGTATTTTTACTTCTTCATTATTGTGACTCAAAATTTCTTTTTATTTTAATTATTTTTTGTATTTTCTTCGCAGGATGGAAAAGCTTCTTTCACTGTTGCCTCAGATTTGGAGAGGAGACGCGAAATTCTTGAAAAGAAGAATCTTCAATTTCGTATGAAGAATGAAGAACTGGAAACTGAAGCTAAAGGTCTTCGTGAGAAGAATGAACAATTAGAAGCTGAAATTAAAGGTCTTCGCGAGAAGAACAAACAACTGGAAATCGACACTTCTTCGCAAAGGAACAAAATTTCTACTCTTCAAAAATCTAATGATCAGCTCTATGGTATGCAATTTTTCTTCTTTCCTTTCATTAATTCATCCTATTGTCTTATCTTATTTGATTAATCCTTTTTGCAGACATTTATGGTCTTTCTGATGAAGCCATTCTTCTTCGTTCATTTCCCGATGCCCTAGATAATGACACTCTTCTTGAACATCTTAATAAATCTTTGAATAGTTTCTCTAATGATAAAATTTCATCTATGCCTTTGAATGAACTTAAATCCAAATTTCGCCTATTAGAGATTGATCATAGATCTAGTTTAGGTTTAGCCAACCAATTTAAAAGTTTTTATCTCAATTCTAAAGAGAAGATCAATGAATTAAGAACCAAGATTAGCAAACTTATAGATGATAAAGATCGTATCTCTGATCAAGGTGTTAAGGCTTTGGCGAAATTCCAAGAGACTCTTCTTGAGGTTCAACTTGAACGAGATGAAGCCAATCATCAAAATCTTGTGCTTAGCGAGAGAGAAAACCAAGTTCGTTCTCGCCTTCTCATAAATAGCGATGATGAGTTCGCTTGGGCCGCGACAATCTTGGATAATGCCAGAAAAGATTTAGGTGTAAATGTTAGTCTCCAAGTTGAGCATACATCCTTGATTAGAGATATGATTTCTGAGAGAGAAGGTCATTAACTATTTTCCTTTATTAATCTTTGCTTTTTCACGAGTTTTTATCAAGTTACTGATTAATTGCTATATGCTTCGCAGGATCTGAAAGTAGATATCTCCAAAGAGTTGAGGAACTTGAAGCTGAAAAAGAGGAACTCGCAAAGAATCTTTCTTCTCGCAACAAAAAATATTCTAGATTAAAGAATCAAACCAAGATCACTGTTACAAACTTTAAGAATGACGCTCTCCATTTTCGCAATCAAACTATTCAAATGGTTTGTGATTACCATAATATTCCTCACTCTGATTATCCTTGTCTCTTGGAGGAGATCCCAAAGAACATTCCTAGTCTGATCATCTCTGATAGCGAAGCTGATGATGAAGAATCTGATGGTGATGAAGGTTCTGATGGAGATCAAGGTTCTGATGTAGACGAAGAAGAAAACGAGTCTGATGAAGATGATGAAGGATCAACTAAGAAGTAGTCTTTGTTTGTTTCTTTGATCTTCTGTAATACTTGTACATTTATTCCTTCTTTTTGTATATTTGCGAATTCTTTTGGTTTCCCATATTCCTTAATAAATGAGTTTCTTTCATTTCGACCTGCATCCATTAAAACAATTCTTCCTTGCAATACGGTTAATCAACATAATCATTAATTTTTGAATTTTTGCGTAAATCTATCAGGTGGAGACAAATAACATTTTCTAATTTCATTCATTCCCATACTTACCTCTGTTATTGGTATCCAAATGAGAGATTTTGCAGATTTTTCTTATTTTTTGCCTCAACTTCGCAGTTGTTTATGTATAATTTCGCAATCATATGCGAAGTGAATTTTGATTCTTTTCAAAATATCATTCCTGTATGGTCTTAATTTGCCTTCCTAGTTAAAGGTCTTATTATGCCACCTCTTGTCATTGCGACAAAATCGCAGGACGTCTTTGCATTCAAAAACCCATTGATCTTGCCTTAACTTTTTCTTTTGTATTATTTCCTCTTCAGGATTGTTGCAACAATATGACAGGCCTAAATATTCTTGCGAAGATAAAGCCCCATGACATTGTCGCCGTGCGACGAAATCGCAGGACGTCTTCGCACTTTCATGCGAAAACCCATTGATCTCGTCTTATCTTTCTATTTAGTATTATTGCCTCTTCAGGATTGTCGCACAAATATGATAAGCCTTAATACCCTTGCGAGTATAAAGCCTCATGACATTTACGTCTTAAGACGCTTATCAGCTCCCTAATGGAGGGTGCCGCCCTTATCTCCCCCCTGGTTGCCCCTTCAAGGAGGCGTACCTCTACCATACAAGGTTGGCTCCTCCCATCCGGTCTTAACAACAACCTGTTGTTTTCACAGCCTCTTATCCCTTTTACCTATAGGGTTTATGGTTACGAGACTGCACCCTAAGTGGGGTTTTCTTCGGGTCGAGTGCAGTATAAGCCAAGACTTGTCAAGAATGGAAAGGTACGCTCCAGACGCCCCTGGCACTCTTGACTCAACCATGTACCTCGGCGTCTTGATCAGATTCTGCATTCCTTGGGAGAGTCCTTATTACCTTAGTCGCCCAACCTAAGTCATATGCTTAAGTTGAGAATCCAAGGTGCCTCTCCCGGATGGGCTTTATTGACCCCAAATCTCCATGACTCAGGTTCCGGGGGCGGTGTAGCCTTTCCCTGAGCCATGCAATAGGTACCCCCTTATATGACGTACTTTAGGTCTTACATTTGCCTCTTGCGAAATTGTATTCACGAACTAGGGTGTACGCCATAAAGGTTCTCCCCTTTCTCTTTTGTCATTGTTCTCTGATTGTCTTTTGTAGAATTCATTATCTCTGCGAGATTCTCGCACATCATCACATCGTATTTGCATTTCTCAATATTTTTTTTATCATTCAGTAAAATGTACTTTTGAGAATTTTATCTGTTGTGAGAGTGTCGCAACAAATCAATCATTCATACACTTCTTATTTTTATTACCTTTGCCATTCTCTTCTTCTTTGTTATTTTCTGCTATTGCTTCCTTGGTAGTGGTATGTTCACCATTTCTTATTCTGAGCTAGCATTAGTTTCGCAACATTTCTTCTTCTTTTCGTTCGATTGCATCCACCATCAATCTCTCACTTCTCTGTGTCTCTTTGATTTTGCGTCGCCAACTTTCCTTCTTGTTTGTTCTTCCTTCGCAGGATTCTACCTCAATTTCATAACATTTCTTTCCTTCAACCCAATATCTTTTTATGATTCCTATACCACTGGGGTGAGGGAATTTGATGCACTGGTGGAAAGTTGAAGCTACACCTAGAATCCCATGTAGCCAAGGTCGACCAATTAATGCATTGTAGGGTGATTCTACGTCAACAACACAGAACAGGATTTCAGAAGATATTCCCTTCAATAGAATTCGCATAGTAACCTCCCCTTTAGGCTTGTTGGCAGTACCATTAAAACCATATATCTTATATGTTGATGGTATAATATCATCATCTCTCCCTCCCATGGTTTTATAAGTATGATAGAATAAGATTTTCACAGAGCTTCCGGTATCGATTAGAATCCTATTAATTGCCCATGAGTTTTCATCTTCATCATCTTCATCTTATTTCGGTTTTGGATTAATTTCTAGTTTTACCACCAATGGATTGTCATGTACCTCTCCACCTTCGGGTACTTCTTCTGCGGTAAAAGAAATAGTATGCTTATGCCATTCCTCTAATGGCGAGGTTTTCGCAATGTTCATAATTTCTCTTCCATCATTCTCTCTTGCGAACACTCTACTCAAAACATTGTCATGAAAATCTTCAATTGTCTTGTATGAATGTAAGATAGAGTGACAGAATAGATTCTTTGCTTTTGCACCAACTTCTACGAAGAATGTTTCCTTCTCTTTCACCGTGTTTACTCTGTGATGCTCTGGTGGTGGTGGTGGTGGTGTTAGTAATGGTTGAGATTGTGGGTGTCCTACCAGGAAGTGGTTTAGTTTTCCTTGATCTATCATTCTTAGAATAATTCTCTTTATATTTCTGCAATCATTTGTAGTATGTCCGTGAAAATGATGATAAGAACAGAACTCATGGCTTCTGCGGCTTTGAGGTGGTTTCGTTCCCATGTTCCATGGTGTTGGTATATTTTCCATCAAAATTATAGCTTCCCATATTTTCTCCACACTTGCATTCAGAGGTGGCATCTTGATTTATTCCCATACTACCTTGTGACCTCCTTGTCCTCTATTATAATTTTGTCTTTGACCTCCATAAGTTTCTTGCGGCTGATCAAGTCTTTGAATCTTATTATTTCCACCACGATTGTAGAAATTTCTTTCTCTTTCATACTCCTCTTGATCTCGGCTTCCCATAGTCACCAGTTTCTGTTGATTGTTGCCTGTAACCTTTTCTTGTTGTACTTGCGAAGTGCTCTCCACTGTGTTTATTAGTTTAGGTAATAAGATTGCATTCGCTGCTTGTGAATTGGTGTTCGCAACTGGATATGATTCCATTTTCATTTTGCCTTTCCTCTAGAGCTATGTACTCTTCCTGAAGTTCTCGCAGTTCAGTCATTGTGATTGTATTCTTGACTCTGAAAATTTGGATATACAATAGATTGGTTGCGAACATAGCATTGATAAATGATAATATAAGATATCTCTCATCCACACGGCCAGCCATTTCACTATACATAGTTCTCCACCTTTTAGTTAGGTGCTTCAAACTTTCGCTAATTCTTTGTTTTAATCCAAACACATCTTCAATACCAGGTTGCGAAGAATTGTTACTTATATATGCCCCCAAGAATGTGGTCTGCAAGTGATTGAAAGATGTTATTGTATTTTTTGGTATACCCTCGAACCATTTTAATGCCTCTCCTGTTAGACTGAATGCAAAATACTTGCACAATACGCCATCATGATTTTCCCACTGCAACATGCACCTCACGTAGGCTTTAATGTGTTGAATTGCACAAGTTGTTCCATCAAAAATGTTGGTTAATGCAGGAAAATTGCATTTCGGAGGTATTCCTCCTAGTTGTACTTCTCTTGTAAATGGAGTTTTCGCAGCTTCTTCTATAGCTTCATCTAATTGTCTTCTACCTACTTCTCCTCTATTATTTAGCATTCCTCTCATTTCTTCCAATTCTTTTAAGATTTGTTCATTTACGCCTGAATTTTGATCCATTGGTATTTTTAATTTCGCCTCCCTTCTTCTGCGTTCATATCTTTCTTCTCTCGCGAAATTTTTCATTTCTTCTTCATCATCCTCATCTCGTCTTCTCCTGCGGTTCTCTTCCTCATCTCTATCTTGAATTCGTATATGATGATGTTTCTCATTTTCTCCTCCATGATTTTGTTCATTTCTTATCAATTCCATTCGCTGTCTTTCGGCCCTCCTCTGTACTCTATCATATTCTTCATTGAGATTACCGTTATTCCGGTTTTGTGTACACCTTCTTTCTCGATTGTCATGATTGTTCTGGCGAATTGCCTCCTGAAGCTCTTTTTCTTCCATTTTCGCTCTCAATTTTTCACGTTCGCCAGTTAAACGTGCTTGTTCAGCATAATGTCTTTCAATTTCTTCTTCAATCGTTTGTTGATTTCTTTGAGTTTCTCTCTCATGTAAAATTCTCCTTCCTTCCTCTCGATTCCCTTCACTATCTTGATTATTTCGTCCCTGACGTTGTCCATTCTCCTGATTTCTATCATTTTGCCTATCATTAAAAGTTTCATTTTTTGGAACGTAACGATCATCAGTCCTTTCTCTACCTTCGCGATGTTCTTCATTCAGATTTCGTATTTCTTCTCGAATATTATTTCCAATATTAACTGTGGATGAGTTTCTCCTCATCTCTCCTCTAGTCGATCTTGAATACGATCTTGTAGTACTTCTTGATGTTCTACTCTTTAGTCTCATATTTTCCATCCTCAATTCGTGATTTTTCCTTATTATATTTGCACGCTCTGCTGTCTCAGATCTTCTTTCTTCATGCATTCTTCGTCTCAACATCTCTACTGCTCCAATTTCCTCATCTTCACGAATTATTCCTTCAACTATTTCTTGTTCTCCCTCTATTTGTCTATTATTTCTCGTCTGTCGTTCTTCTTCTTCATCTGCTGAATTTGATCGCCAAGTATGTATGCTCACTCTATCATAATCCATAGTTCTATTTTGTACCGGTGTTTATTGAACTGGTTGTTGAATTTGATTTTCTCCATCATTTCTTATTCTAGTAGATTCTCCTGTTTCACTTCTCTCCCTTCCAGCAAGTCTTTTACTTCTTCTTCTAGCGGTTGTTGGTTGTTTGGATATATTCCTCCTTCTAGCCATTTCTTCAATACTAATGAATTGTAAGAGATTTCGTAAAATTTTTCACCAGTTATTCTAATTTCCCACAAATCAGAATATTAATCTTCAACCTTTTCTAGGGTGATCTTCAATTTTCGTCCCTGTTTCTAGCGCCATTATGTAGTTGCAGGAAATCCTACACTACACCCCTCATAAGATTTCATTAACATTCAACTCATTTTAGATTAACAATCTTAATTTTATTGATGAATCTTTAAACAATCTTAAAAGAAAAGATAAAGGAATCAAGAATGACCACTGCTCTAAATTTTCTCTCTCCTATTTACTTGCTTCTCACTCAAAAAATAACTCTCTCCCTTTTCTTTACAACTGAATGACTATTTATAGGGAAATACATAGTGGATGACAGCTAATATGTCCTTTATTTTCAGATATGGTTTGCGACATTCTCGCAACCTTACAAATATTAATCTCGCACACTTCCTAATTTTTGCAAGATCGTCACACTTTTCTCATGATTTGGCTGATGTCGTTTATTATGTCGTTTCTGAAGTTGTTCTGCGACACTGTCGTGTTGTGTTGTTAATAATTTCGCTGAGGCATTATTTTTGCGAGATTCTGATCCTACATTCATCATGGATTCGTAAAATATGAATCGTTGCATGTCTGAAAGTCGTGTCAAAAACATGCCTCATGATTTTACGGTTTTTCCCTTTGTTGAAAATCCACCATCTACACCAGTGATCACAATGCTATCTTGTTGGCTTTCTGAAAATAAATATACACCATCCAACTAGGCTGGAGAAGTTGGATGGTAGTGATCGATTTGAGGAAGTTTCAAACTGCTGCTGACGCAACTTAGGGTTTGGGGGCCGATCGACCAACTCCTTTTTGAGCGAGCGATTCGAGGCGCTGTGTTTGGGTTTGAGTAGATCGATCGACTATGTACAAAGGTGGGTTGCCAGCAAGCATGTTGATATCCCCTGGGTCACCTAAAATAAAATCTAAGCCACTCAATTCGGCTGGCGAAGTTTGATGTCCGTGATCGATTTGCGGCAGTTGTTCAATGCCGCAAAGTGATTTTAGGGTTTCTTAAAGCAGCGATTTCACGCTACTTTGAGAAAACGATTTGATATGTCCTGGCTTTGCCGTGGACAGGTCGATCGACCAAGGGAGAGGTTGGGACGACCGTGAACACGTTGGCACTTCTTTGATCGCTCGAGATGCGACCTAAGCCATCCAACTAGGCCGACTAAGTTGGACGAACACTATCGATTTGCGACAGCTGTAAACTGCCACAACCCAAATTTAGGGTTTTGAATGAAGCGTGCCTTCTCGAGTTTGGGTAAGCGATTGAACACTGTATAGGCTTGCCGTATGCAAGTCGATCAAATAGGGAACTAGTGGTCCCGCCAATGATCATGTTGTCACTTCCTTAACTGTTCGTAGGAGGATCCAAGCCATCCAACCAGGCTGGCAAAGTTGGACGTTCGTGATGCTTCTGAGACCGTTTTGAAGAGTCTATGCTCGTTCGATCTTCTTCCAAACAACGCGACCACCCTACTTAGGGTTAGCGTTCGACAACGTTGGGATATACTTAGGCATGGTCCGATCGGTTGGGGCGTTAGTGGGCCCGCCGGCAGTCGTCATGATGGTTGCCTATTTCCGCCAGGGTTTGGCTAGACTTGTTAAATTGCGCGGCCAAATTGTGTGGTCGTGATCGTTTCTGAGACTTACATGGACAACCTAGATTTCCCTTAAGGAAATTCAAGCGTGATCGAGCTAACTTAAAAGTGCGCCGATACGAGATTCTCTTCGTCAGAGTGTGATGCAGCCTGCGTGTGTATTTTCATGCATATCTCAACACTGGCACTTCGGGAGATTCATGCTACTCTGCTGAGAGTGAACACTTCATCGTCATGTCATGTCAATGATGAGAGTTCAGCTGAGAACATAGCATGGAAATTACTAGGCAAATTATGCATTAATTAATAATGCTGGTATAAAATAGAATTCACAGAATATTTTGGGATTGTTGTTGCACGCACCATTATGGGTAAATGTATATATTCATATTGGATTGTTTCAAACGAGCGAAGAGGTTTTTTATTTTCCACTCATCACTTGTTAAATGGCTTTACCCCTTCCAGGGTGACATCACATTAAATGCAGGTTTTACAATTTTATCCTTGAACTAAAAACCACCGTCAACACCTTCTTAAACAAAAACAAGAATAAAATTCTCTTAAGAAGTTTCCTAGACAAATGAGAGTCAAAACAATTTAACACAAATAAAAAGAAGCACAATAGGCTACTCATCATCTTCATCTTCGGAGACCATGAAGGTGGAACGAACTTTGTTCATGTCTTCTTTAATATCAGGATACTTGGTAGCAATCACAAGTAATTGTTCATGAACACAATTTACTTTGGTATTCAACTTATAAACACATTTGTAAATTTAGCGAAGAAGCTTCGTAGAAGAATCACTCGAGCCATCAATTGTGTCACACCTTTGCCTCTTGCATTTATATTCCCTCATTCGACTGAAGGTACACGGTCGAACAAGCTTGGGATCTCCAATGGAATTCCCAATTGGATCGATGGAGAAGTTGCGACAAATACGCTCAATCAAGCAAGGGTAGCCTAACTTCTTGTCAACGGATGTCATGTTTATCATTTGCAAAATAATGAATCCACAAATGGCAAGACCTTTGGTTTCCATCACAAGGTAATAGACTAATTCCGCAAACTCACGGCTCCAACGAGAATTCTCAATCGTGGAAGGAAAAAGATTCGAAATACCCAATTTTCCAAAAAACTTTATAGGAAAATCTAGTTTATTAGTGGGAAATTTTCCTCTATTCCACACAACACTCTTTCCACAAAGCATTTTTGAAATAGCTTCTTGTGAAGGTCGTTCATCGCTTGGTCTAGGGAGGCGAAAATCACCCAAAGGAATTCCAGTAATTTTCAAAATCAATTCTCTATTAACCAAAATCCTCACTCTATTAACCATGGTCTTGAATTCCATGTCCTCAGGGACAACATCATAAATGCTGGCATAGAAGATTCTAGTAAGAGTATCAAAACCTGCACCAAGGCCATCAAAGATGTTTCCAAGCTTGAATTTTTCAAAACAAGATAAATCCTCCTTATACCCACTTGTATTATCCAATTTCTTTTCTAAAATAAACCCAGTAGAAGAAATCTTTTCAAATACTTTGCTACAGGATTCATCCACAAATCTAATCCTAATAGAATTTTATTCGATAGGAAGATCCATTGAAGAGGATGAAGAACCTACGTTATTTGAAAAACCTTTTGAACCCTTAACATTCTTCATGATTCTAGAAGGAAATAAGGGAGTGTGCAAGAGATTACTTACTTGACTTTTATCTTGAGGAATCTCTTCACAAGTTGTTCTCCAACAAGCTTTAATGGAGAGTAAAGAAAAAAAAATTGAACCCTAAAAGTTCACGAACGCGGTCAGATGAGGGAGGAAGGAGGGATTGCGTACCCGTACTTCTTTTATACCCACAGTTGGGCTTGGACCCGTTCAGAACCGTGACCCACATAAGTAATGCAGGATTTTTAGAGGTACACGTACTGGGATAAAAATACCAGTATGAAGAAGGAATACCTTCACAAACCTTTTGAAAAGCTTTTGTCACAAGGAAAATAAGAAAAAGAATTCATAAACAAAGTCAACCAGTTACTTGCCCCATTTCAAGTTATATACAAATGGGGTGACGCCATTCCTGAATTTAGGTGGTGTAGAATGCAGAGAATTTCTCATGCAAATTCTTTGGTTGACACTTGTGACCAGAATTAGGAGTAAAATCATAATGATAAAATTCAGAATCCGTTGAGCTCTTTTTCTTATGACACAGAAATGACTTTTTCTGATAAATGGTTCCTTTACCAACCTTACAGGAAACCTTTTCATCAACTTCAAGTGAGTTGGTGGTTGGAACAGTTTGTACATCATTAGAACATGATTTGACCGGTACAAAACTTTTATCAGAACGATTCAATTCTTTTATGGAATTAAGCTTTTCTAAGGATTTCAAAACATTTTCAAACGCTCTAAACAGACCCTTGTCAATTGATCCATTATGATAGTATTCCTCAAAGAGATTAAGAATAATCCTTGTGAGGGTCCATACCTTTGAGCGTTGATCATGTTTCTTTTGAAATTTCCTTTTAAAAGGTTTTTTAATTTTCCCTTTAGACTGTTTCTCATCATCTAGTTTCGAAGGTATACTAGATGGTATAAGATTATTAAAGAAGACCGTAGGTATAAAGAGTAATAATCTTTGAACATTGTTTTAGGATCTCTGGTGTGCGTTACAGATTCCATGAGAAAGTCTCCCAAAAAGATTTCCCATAGGGATAGACTTTTGAGGATCGAACAAACACAAACTTATAAGGTTTAAGGTGTTTTCCTGCTCTGATACCAATTGAAAAAGCGGGGGTTAAACAACCTCACCTAATATTTTAATTAGCAATCTGTATGGACTAACTCTAATATACTTTATAGAGAATCAACTAGACAGTCAGAATTAATCTAGATAAACGTATATCAAAGAGTTAATATCTCAATCTCTTTATTTGATCTTTACTCAAGCAAATGGAAATCCGTGAGTCTTTATCAAATACTAGAGAGATAAACTTGTATGGTACCAAAGACCAATATCCAAGTGTCAATCAATTTAAATGCACAACCAAAGGTTGGATATTATAATTGATTGATCTTAACGCACAACTTGTGATATTTCAATTATATAACAAAATATAATGTGGAATAGAAATAACACAGACACCAGAAATTTTGTTAACGAGGAAACCGCAAATGCACAAAAACCCCGGGACCTAGTCCAGAATGAGCACCACACTATATTAAGCCGCTACAGACACTAGCCTAGTAAAAATTAACTTCGGTCTGGACTGTAGTTGAACCCTAATCAATATCACACTGATTCAAGGTACAGTTGCGCTCCTTACGTCTCAGATCCCAGCAGGATATTACGCACTTGATTCCCTTAGATGATATCACCCACAACCAAGAGTTGCTACGACCCAAAGTCGAAGACTTTAATAAACAAATCTGCGTCACACAGAAAAGTCTATGATGATAGATAAATCTGTCCCCCACAGATAAACCTAAGAATTTTGTTCCGTCTTTTGATAAAATCTGAAAAAGTGGGGGTACAACAACCACACCCAATATTTCGCTTAACAATCTGTATGGACAAACTCCAATATACTTTCTAGATAATCAACTAGACAGTCAGACTCAATCTAGATAAAAGTATATCAAAGAGTTTATATCTCTATCTCTCGATTTGATCTTTACTCAAGCAAATAGAAATATGCAAGTCTTTATCAAAGAGAGATAACTTGGATGGTACAAAAGACCAAAATCCAAGTGTCAATAAATTTAAATCAACAACCAAAAGGTCGGATATTCTAATTGATTGAACAACACACAACCTGTGATATTTCAATTATATAAACAAATATAATGCGGAAAAGAAATAACACAGACACCAGAATTTTGTTAACGAGGAACCGCAAATGCAGAAAAACCTCGGGACCTAGTCCAGATTGAACACACACTGTATTAAGCCGCTACAGACACTAGCCTACTCCAAATTAACTTCGGTCTGGACTGTAGTTGAACCCTAATCAATCTCACACTGATCCAAGGTACAGTTATGCTCCTACGCCTCTGATCCCAGCAGGATGCTACGTACTTGATTCCCTTAGCTGATCTCACCCACAACTAAGAGTTGCTACAACCCAAAGTCGAAGACTTTAATAAACAAATCTGTATCATACAGAAAAGTTTACGGTAATAGATAAATCCGTCTCACACGAATATTCCTATGAGTTTTGTTCCGTCTTTTGATAAATCAAGGTGAACATGAACCAATTGATAAACCGTACTTATATTCCCGAAGAACAGCCTAGTTTTATCAATCACCTCACAATAATCTTAATCGACGCAGCGAAAAAAGATATTGTGGAATCACAAACGATGAGACGAAGTATTTGTGATTACTTTTCTATCTTGCCTATCAGAGATATAAATCTCGAGCCAATTATTAAAATTGTACTCGTAACGACAGAAGATGCAAGATCAGATCACACAACTACAAGAAAAATAATATCGGTCTGGCTTCACAATCCCAATGAAGTCTTTAAGTCGTTAACCTGGTTTTAGAAGAAGAAACCAAAGGTTAAAGGAGAATCGACTCTAGCTTAGCACAACTAGTATCACAGTAAGGTGTGGGGATTAGGTTTCCCAGTTGCCAGATTTCTCCCTTATATAGTCTTTCAAATCAAGGTTTGCAATCAATGTTAGCTTAACAAAGCATTCAATATTCACCGTTAGATGAAAATCTGATTAGATTCAAGCTAATATTTCTCAACCGTTGGATCGAAAACTTAGCTTGTTACAGACAAATGAAATGTCCAATTTTGGGTTTACGAACCGTTCCCAAACATTAAAATTTGTTGGTTCAACAATAGTCAACCAAATGGTTATCCATATGATCATTTTCATATCCACCATATTCTTCTTCACCATAACTAGTCCAAATGACTCAAATGAACTAGTTAGAGAGTTTTTCAATTGCTTAGATCTTATGTAACTACACAAGACACAATCAAAGAAAAAACGGTTTGATTCACTCGAATCGGTTCATGAACTTTATAGCCACGGTTTGCAAAAGCATTCCTTAGTTTATATAAACATGAGTTCAAGAACAACCGGTTTTAGATATAACCTTCTCAAGTTCGCGGACTGGGGTCGCGGACTTAAGCTCACGGAAGGAGTTCACAAAATCCACCAGAAATTCTCGGGTCGAGAACTTCCGCCGGTTCGCGGACTTGGCTCACGCCACATTCCGTTTCTCTTGATCAACAAAGTTCGCAAACTTTGGTTCAAGGAATAAGGACTTATACATATATGTGTTTCCACAACAATGCTTATATCCTACCAATGGTTATGTAATCTAAACTCTCATTTCAATCATTGAAACATTCTCAGAGGACGTTATATAGTCGTTATTCACAGACCATTTTTCGTCAGAGCAATTTCCAAAGTGATTGAAACATAACATGACTTTCGTCACTAGGTAAAGATGAATTTGGCTAAAGCGAAAGCTTACCAACAAATATTTCAAGAAATAGATAGGAGAGATAAACTCATCTCGAAATATCAAATGTGTATAATGAAAGTCTATACATCAGCACGACTTTTGTCTCAAGAGTAGGAGATAGAGTAGATAGACTTTTGAGTGACAGATAAGTTCAAGTCTCCACATACCTTTTAGTCGATGAAGATCAACCAGTTCCTAGAGTAGTCCTTCGTCTTGTATGATGATTTCCATGGAGTCTTGATCTCAACTACACTTTCTATCCTAGTCCGAGACCTTTAGTTATGTAGGCTAGAAATCAAGACTTATAGTTTTGATCACGAACATTGACAAACATTCTTGAGATAGCAACGCATGCGAGTTCGACCGAGAAATGCTCTAACAATCTCCCCCTTTGTCAATTTTAGTGGAAAAACTATTAATACATATGGAATATAAAAAATAAATAAATTAACTTTTGTAGCTCCTATTCCACTTGCCTAATCTTCAACATTACTCGAAATCTTCGTCACTTCCAAGTACTCCAATGATCCCAAAGGTTGTAAGTTTACATCATCGTTGTTGAAAATCTGTAGCTATAACAATAAGAAAACAATAGTTCGCAATCATTGTTATACAGTATCATTACACAACGTCAAAGTTCAATTGTATCACAACTTCAACAACAATACTATGGTGATATGTATCACTCCCCCTTAGTCAATACTCCATCTCACATGGAAACCACTCCCCCTTACATAATGATTCGAAAACCATATGTATTTGTAGTGTGAACTACATATTAATTCTCCCCCTTTTTGTCAATAAAATTGGCAAAGGTACAAGAACGGGATCCTAATGAAATTTTCGAAAGAGGTATTTCTTGACCAAAAGAAAGCAAAAATATATCATCTTATTTAGATGCAATCATAAAGCCGAAGCTAAATGCATTCATCAAGGAGTTTGTAAAGATACAAGATAACCCCTATAATATTCCACAGCCGCATTCCCCACAAATATTTGGAAATTAAGCACAAGTTCAATTAAGAACTCTCCCCCATTTTATGTCATTACCGAAAGAACAACAATAACGACCTTAATTTCGAAAAAAAGAAGGATTTCTTTTGACACAACACACAAAGAACTCTCACAGAAAAATCAATCCTACGGAAACAAATACAGAATTGAAGTACACACTTACTGGATTTTCAAACTCAATTGCCCAAAAGATCGAGATAAGCACATGGGCAAGAGTCATAGAAACAATTAATGAACCAAAACAACACCAATAGACTGCCGTAAGTGTTGAAAAGTAGCAGTGTTTAATGATTTGGTGAGAATATCAGCCAATTGTTGTTCGGAAGGCACAAATTCCATACTTATGATACCATTTTCATAGAGATCTCGAATAAAATGGTACCTTATATCAATGTGCTTTATTCTTGAGTGCTCAACGGGATACTCAGTGATTCGAATCGCACTAGATTTATCACAAAAGATCTTCATTATTCCGGTATCAATTCCATAATCAGCTAGTATTTGTTTCATCCATAGGATTTGAGTGCAACATGAGCCAGCAACAATATATTCTGCTTCACATGTAGACATGGATCGTCAATTCTGTTTCTTGCTATGCCAAGCCACAAGATTCAGTCCTACATAGTAGAAACCCTGATGTACTTTTTCTGTCTTCTACACATCCTGCCCAATCAGCATCTGAATAAGCAGAAAGATCAGTGTTAGTATCAAAAGTGTAAGATAGACCATACCCGACAGTGTGATTGACATATCGTATGATCCTCTTTGCAGCTGCAAGATGAGATTCCTTTGGATTAGCCTGAAATCTAGCACAACAACCAATACTAAAAGAAATATCAGGGCTAGTGGTTGTAAGATATAAAAGGCTATCAATAATAGATCGATACAATTTTTGATCTACTTTTACTCCTTTCTCATCTCTATGTAGTTTACCAGTAGTGGGCATAGGTGTCAGTTTTGGACTTCACTTATCTAGACCGAATCTTGTAACAAGATCCCTTGCATATTTTTCTTGAGATAAGCAGATTCCATCCTTATGTTGTTGAATCTGTAATCCTAAAAAGAACTTTAATTCATCAACATTGCTAATTTCAAACTCTTTATCAAGTGAAACTTGAAAATCCTTTGCAAGCTTCTCTGAAGTTGAACCATAGAGGATATCGTCTACATAGACTTGAGCAGTGACAACATTTTTCCCACTCCATCTGGTAAACAAAGTTTTATCAGCTCCCCCTCTTGAAAAACCTTTTCTAATAAGAGAAGTGGTAAGTTTTTCAAACCAGGCACTAGGTGCTTGTTTAAACCCATATAATGCCCTTTTGAGCTTAAGAACATGATCTGGGAAATCAAGGTTTTCAAATACTTTAGGTTGAGTAACATAGACTTCTTCCTTTAGAATTACGTTTAGGAACGCGGATTTTATATCCATTTGGAAAAGCTTAACCTTGAGAAAACAAGCATGAGCTAATAAAAGTCTAATGGACTAAAGGCGTGCCACAAGAGCAAAGGTTTCGTCAAAGTCGATAGCTTCAATTTGTGAATATCCTTGAGCGACAAGTCTGGCTTTATTTCTGATAATTTTGCCAAATTCACCAGACTTGTTATTGAATATCCATTTTGTTCCAACAATATTAACATTGGAGGGACAAGGTACGAGTTCACATATGTCTTGTATTATAAATTGATTTAACTCTTTATGCATTGCATTCACCCAAAAGGGATCGTTCAGGGATTCATCAATATTTCTCGGTTCTACTTGTGGCAGATAACAACCAAAATTGCACATGTATTAAAGTTTCCCTCTAGTCTTAGCTGTAGAATCTCTCCCCCCAATAATATTGTTGGGATCATGATTCCTTGTTGGGATCATGATTCCTTTGAACCTAGAGGTGTCGTGGAGGGACACGTTCTTTTTCATCAGGAATAGCCCGATCAGTGCTCTTCTCCTCGATAGTAGAAATATCAGGATCAGCAAAAGTTGGTATAACTTCCACTGATTCTGGTATTTCTTTGACTTTCTCAATTGTCTCGGTTGGAGGCAATTCATCAGGAGGATTATCATGATGAAAATTACTAATATCATCGATGATGACATTAGCAGATTCCATCATGACCTGAGTTCTGAGATTAAACACTCGAAAACCACGGCTATCAGAAGCATAGCTAAGAAAGATACCTTCATCACTTTTGGTATCGAATTTCCCTCTATGTTCTCTATCTTTTAGAATATAGCATTTACTTCCGAACACTCTAAGATAGTGCAGGTTGGGTTTTCTTCCATACCACAACTCATAAGGAGTGTTTAGGGTTTTAGACCGTAAGTAAACACGGTTGATCAAATAACATGCCATAAAAACAGCTTCTCCCCAAAACCTTAGAGGTAAGTTTTTCTTATGGAGCATTACCCTGGCTATTTCCTGAATGTTCATATTCTTTCTTTCTGCAACTCCATTAGCTTGAGAAGTAATGGGTGGTGAATATTGTTGAATAATCCCCAGTTCGTCACAAAATTCAAACACCTTAGTGTCCTTGAATTCATCTCCACGGTCGCTCCTAATTTTCATTAGTTTGCGACCTTGTTCGTTTTTGATTCTTTTAGCAATAATCTTGAATTCATCAAGGGTTTCATTTTTATGAGACAAAAATGCGACCCAAGTGAATCTGGTGTAATCATCTACCATAACTAAAGCATACTTCTTAGGTTGTTGAATTGGTTCGAAGAGATCCAAATGAATTAAATCAAGTGGAGATTTAGTGAGAATATCTCGAGATGATTTATGGTGAACTTTCGTTTGTTTACTCCTTTGACAGGCACCACATACACCTTCAATCTTTCATTGATTTTGGGAACGCCTCTAACAAGTTCTTTGTTAATTATCTTAGTTAGAAGACGGTAGTTGATGTGACCAAAACGCTAATGCCAAAGATGTGTAGATTCCACCTTAGTCAAATTGCAACAGTTGCTGAACTGAGTATCAAGAAGATAACAGTTGTTTTTACCAGGAGTTCCTTGAAAAATTACTTTCCCAGTTTTGTCTACAATGTCACATCCATGTGCATTGAAGACAACTCGATGGCCTTTGTCACAAATTTGACTAATAGAAAGAAGATTTGCAGTCATACCTTTTACGTATACTACATCATGGATTTCAGGTACGCCGGGAAGTTTGATCGTCCCTTTCTTGCTAATGTAGCAGCAACTCCCATCTCCGAAAGTTACTGGTCCTCCTTCATAGTCGTCAGAAGAAATAAACCATGTGAGATCACCTGTCATATGTCTGTTACATCCACTGTCAAGAAACCATTCAAAGGGTGATGTTGATTTTAAAGCAAAAGCTCCCATACTATTAGTACTTTCCTGTTTAGGGTCTCCTGATAGTTTTATACAATCTTTTAGAGAAGCACTAAGTTGTTCAGTTTTCGTGTGAATATTACTTGCAACTTTCAGTCTCTTTTGGAAGGACATACAAGTATGTTGAAAGTGATTAGAGGAATCACAAAACAAACATGGCCAAGACTTTTGGAATCGTCAGAAAAGTTCTGAGTCATATCAGTTTTGACAACATGTGAACGTTGTTTATTACTTGACTTATGACTGTTCTTCAGAGAGAAGCAACTGGAGTTATTCAAATCCATTAAAGGGATTTTAACAGATTTCATACCCTTAAGCATTGCAATTTCTTCTATGAGATCAGAGTTGATCCGGATTTGTTCATCCAACTTTTCTGGAGAATAACCAGTTTGTTAGAACTTTTTCTACAATTGGTTTTTAATCCTGGAGAAGCGTTTCTAGAGACTTTTTTGTCCATAGAGTCAGATCGCTACAAACACAGACTTGTAAGGTCTTAAACATGTTTGCCTTCTCTGATACCAATTGAAAAAATGGGGGTACAACAACCACACCCAATATTTCGCTTAACAATCTGTATGGACAAATTCCAATATACTTTCTAGAGAATCAACTAGATAGTCAGACTCAATCTAGATAAAAGTATATCAAAGAGTTTATATCTCTATCTCTCGATTTGATCTTTACTCAAGCAAATAGAAATCTGCGAGTCTTTATCAAAGAGAGATAACTTGGATGGTACCAAAGACCAATATCCAAGTGTCAATCAATTTAAATCAACAACCAAAAGGTCGGATATCCTAATTGATTGAACAACGCACAACCTGTGATATTTCAATTATATAAACAAATATAATGCGGAAAAGAAATAACACAGACACCAGAATTTTGTTAACGAGGAAACCGCAAATGCAGAAAACCCCCGGGACCTAGTCTAGATTGAACACACACTGTATTAAGCCGCTATAGACACTAGCCTACGCCAAATTAACTTCGGTCTGGACTGTAGTTGAACCCCAATCAATCTCACACTGATCCAAGGTACAGTTATGCTCCTACGCCTCTGATCCCAGCAGGATGCTACGTACTTGATTCCCTTAGCTGATCTCACCCACAACTAAGAGTTGCTACGACCCAAAGTCGAAAACTTTAATAAACAAATCTGTATCACACAGAAAAGTCTACGGTAATATATAAATCCGTCTCCCACGAATATACCTATGAGTTTTGTTTCGTCTTTTGATAAATCAAGGAGAACAGGAACCAATTGATAAACCAGACTTATATTCCCGAAGAACATCCTAGTATTATCAATCACCTCACGATAATCTTAATCGACGCAGCGAAAAAGATATTGTGGAATCACAAACGATGAGACGAAGTGTTTGTGATTACTTTTCTATCTTGCCTATCGAAGATATAAATCTCGAGCCAATTATTACAATTGTACTCGTAACGATGGAAGATGCAAGATCAGATCACACAGCTACAAGAAAAGTAGTATCGGTCTGGCTTCACAATCCCAATGAAGTATTTAAGTCGTTAACCTGGTTTTAGAAGAAGAAACCAAAAGTTAAAGGAGAATCGACTCTAGGTTAGCAAAACTAGTATCACACGTAAGGTGTGGGGATTCGGTTTCCCAGTTGCTAGAGTTCTCCCTTATATAGTCTTTCAAATCAGGGTTTGCAATCAATGTTAGCTTGGTAACAAAGCATTCAATATTCACCGTTGGATGAAAACCTGATTAGATTCAAGCTAATATTTCTCAACCGTTGGATCAAAAACTTAGCTTGTTACACACAAATGAAATGTTCAATTTCTGGTTTATGAACTGTTCCCAAACATTAACATTTGTTGGCTCAACAATAGTCAACCAAATGGTTAGCCATATGATCACTTTCATATCCACCATATTCTTCTTCACCATAACTAGTCAAATGACTCAAATGAACTAGTTAGAGAGTTGTTCAATTGCTTAGATCTTATGTAACTACACAAGACACAATCGAAGCAAAAACGGTTTGATTCACTCAAATCGGTTCATGAACTTTATAGCAGACTTAAGCTCACTGAAGGAGTTCACAAACTCCAGCATAAATTCTCGGGTCGGGTACTTCCTCCGGTTCGCGGACTTGGCTCACGCCACATTCCGTTTCTCTTGATCAACAAAGTTCGCAAACTTTGGTTCAAGGAATAAGGACTTATACATATATGTGTTTCCAAAACAATGCTTATATCCTACCAATGGTTATGTAATCTAAAATCTCATTTCAATCATTGAAACATTCTTAGAGGACGTTATATAGTCGTTATTCACAGACTATTTTTCGTCAGAGCAATTTCCAAAGTGATTGAAACATAACATGACTTTCGTCACTAAGTAAAGATGAATTTGGCTAAAGCGAAAGCTTTCCAACACATATTTCGATAAATAGATAGGCGAGATAAACTCGGCTCGAAATAGCAAATGTGTATAATGAAAGTTTATACATCAGCACGACTTTTGTCTCAAGAGTAGGAGATAGAGTAGATAGACTTTTGAGTGAACGATAAGTTCAAGTCTCCACATACCTTTTAGTCGATAAAGATACACCAGTTCCTTGAGTAGTACTTCATCTTGTATGATGATTGCCATGAAGTCTTGAGCTCAACTACACTTTCTATCCTAGTCCGAGATGAAAAAGCGGGGGTTTAACAACACCACCCAATATTTCGCTTAGAAATCTGTATGGACTAACTCCGAAATACTTTGCTAGAGAATCAACTAGGCAGTCAGACTCAATCTAGATAAAAGTATCTCAAGGAGTTATTATCTCTCTCTTGTTTTGATTTACTCGAGCTAATAGAAATCAGCGAGTCTTTAATAGAAACACAAGGAATAATTTGGACGGTACCAAAGACCAATATCCAAGTGTTAATCAATGAAATCAACAACAACAAGGTCGGATCTCTAATTGATTAAACTTCAACGCACAACCTGTATTATTTCAAATTATAAAGATAAAACAATATAATGTGGAAATTGAAATAATACAGACACCAGAAGTTTTGTTAACGAGGAAACCGCAAATGAAGAAAAACCCCGGGACCTAGTCCAGATTGAATACACATTGTATTAAGCCGATACAGACACTAGCCTACTCCAAGCTAACTTAGGACTGGACTATAGTTGAACCCCAATCAGTCTCCCACTAATTCAAGGTACAGTTGTATTCATACGCCTCTGATCCCAGCAGGATACTGCGCACTTGATTCCCTTAGCTGATCTCACCCACAACCAAGAGTTGCTGCAACCCAAAATCGCAGACTTGATAATAAACAAATCTGTCTCACACAGAAAAGTCTATCAAAGGATAAATTTGTCTCCCACAGAAGAACCCTAGGTTTTTGTTCCTCCTTATGATATGAAATCAAGGTGAACAGGAACCAATTTATAATCCGGTCTTATATTCCCGAAGAACAGCCTAGATTAATCAATCACCTCCACTAGTACACAGAGACCCTTTTGCCACGCCAAATTGGCGTGTCCATAGGGGTTTTGTCACGCCACTTCGGTTTGGACTAGGCGTGACTTCTGCTTGCATGGTTTTAGGTAACATGGCGTGGTTTTAGGTAGCTTATAGCCATGCTTGCCATCCGTGTCTATTTCTGCATGAAATAGACACGCTAGAGCTATATAAGCGTTGCTATATAGGGTCCCAAAAACTTAAGTACTGGTACTCTATAGACACACAATTTATTGTTTTGGCGTGGCTATTTGGTTCACTATAGACACGCAAATTTCTTTTGGCGTGGCTATTTGATTCACTATAGACACGCAAATTTCTTTTTGGCGTGGCAATTTGGTTCACTTTAGACACAAAAATTTCTTGTTGGCGTGGCTATTTGGTTCACTTTAGACACGCAAATTGCTTTTGGCGTGGCTATTTGATTCACTATAGACACGCAAATTGTGTTTTGGCGTGCCTATTTGGTTCACTTTAGACACGCAAATTGCTTTTTGGCATAGCCATTGGTTATCCGATAGACACGCCATATAGGTTTAACGTGGTTATATGTTATGTTTTAGCCACGTCAATTTCACTTACTTTCATCCACGTGGCTGCATTAGGAACCGTTGAATACCATCCACATGTAACGTTGTGAACCGTTCATTGGATATCCTATAGACACACCCCATAGAGCGTGGCTATATGTGATATTTAGCCACGCAAATTTCCAATTACCTTGGTCCACGTAGCCGTATTACGAATCGTTGGATCTCATTTAAGATGACGCAATATTGACCATTAAATTATATGCATCCTTCACCGTCCACATGTAATGTTGTGAGTCGTTGATTGGATATCCTATAGACACGCCCCATATAGCGTGGCTATATGTGCTGTTTTGCCACGCCAATTTACAATTACCTTGATCCACGTGGCCGTATTAGGAATCGTTGGATCTCATTTAAGATGATGCAATATTGACCGTTCAATTATATGCATCCTTCACCGTCCACTTGTAACGTTGTGAGCCGTTCACTGATTTCCTATAGACACGCCCCAAGGAGCATGGATATATGTGATATTTAGCCACGCCAATTTAAAATTACCTTGATCCACGTGGCTGTATTAGGAATCGTTGGATCTCATTTTAGATGATGCAATATTGACCGTTAAATTATATGCATCCTACGCCGTCCACATGTAACGTTGTGAGCCGTTCATTGAAGAACCTATAGACACGCCATATAGCGTGGCTATATGTGATATTTTGCCATGCCAATTTACAATTACCTTCATCCACGTGGCTGTATTAGGTACCATTGGATCTCGTTTAAGATGATGCAATATTGACCGTTCAGATGTAACGTTGACCGTCCACATGTAACGTTGGGAGTCGTTCATCGGAGAACCTATAGACACGCCATATAGCGTGGCTTTATATGATATTTAGCCACGCCAATTTATATCTTCTTAATGTGTCTTTATGTTATGTTTAGCCACGCCAATTAATCTCGAATCGTGTATATTACGCGTGTGACGCCTCTAAGTCGTTCAGATATGGCGCATCTAAACCATCCATCTGGCATTATCCAAATTCTCTTATATACTTTATAAATTGTGGTTAAATCTGAAATTCATATATGCCAAAAATTCATATTATTATTAATAACACAGTAAAAAATGTTGAGCTTTGGTCTAACAGTTTGCAAAAAAAAAAATATTAAAGAGAATTTATCCAAAAATCATCAGTTTTTCTTCAACATTTTTGATGGTGGTGTCTCTGCATGCAATGGATCATGTTGTGACATTCTCGACGCGCCAAAACTTGTCTTCCTTTGTTGCCCATCTGAAAGTTGGTATGCCTTCTGCACAGTTGGTGCATATAACCTTCTTTGCGCCTTTTTAGTCTTCTGAGAAAGCTTTTCAGAGGCTGCATGCATGACTCCCAGAATGTGGATTGACTGCTAGGTGCTCCTCATTCAGTTTATCACTGTCCAATTTCTTCGCAAAATCTAAAACTGGTTCTGGTTGCTTATGAGGTTTTCCATGTTGTGGAGTTTCCTGCAGCAAGAGATTAAATGTATTATATATATATATGTATATATATATATATATATATTCTAAATCCAATGCGAATTCGTCTGTCATATGAATTACTCGTCTGTCATATGAATTCTCAACAAGAGACAGACAAAAGTCATTTTTCCAACAATGTGATAAAGCCAACTTCACTGAAGGCCGCGCCATTTTTCACAGCTGACGCCCATAATAAAATCCGTAACCAAATATCAATTTTCTAATTTACACTGGCATTCATGTTCCATTAGGTGTTAATATATTTCTATCTCGTACTTATTCTTTAATCAAACTGAATACACGATTGATTTACGTAAAACAATTTATATACTTGATTAACAAAGCAAAAGAGCTAAGAAACTAACCTTATCATCAGAGATGGAACAATTATCTTTCGGCCATGCCACAAAACCATCTTTAGCTTCCCCTAATAACTTAAACTCACCACTTGGTTCCGTTAACACGAATGATGGATCTATGACCTCCAGAATATTGGCAGCATAACAGTTTTCAGGAAGCTCTTGTCGATGTATTTTCTGGTTAGTCACCTTAGGAAAAATACTGCCTCTAGCAACGACGTTTCCCCTAGATCCATTCCAAAAGTCGTATTTTGCTTTCTGCGGAGATACGACATATGAACATCATATAAAAAGAAGATGCTAGGATTAGCAATATAGATTTACGAAGAAAAAAAATAATTAAAAAAAAAACTCCATTAGATGTCTTAGCCATAGGTTCTGCCATAGATGTCCACGACTTCTCTAGAGATATTGAAGGATTTGGTTGAGAATTACTGGTAGAGTTCTGCATAAGATTAGGAGACTGCTTCTTAGACCATGAATGCGAAGACACTGATGAATTGAATAGGTAACAAATATACAAGGTTCTCCAAAATATACCCTAGCATCCGTGATTCATATAGTTGATATCATATTTCAGACATATGGTTTAAGATCATGTAACTGGTTCAACACAACAGACTTAATAATTTTAGTTTTAATCCCGAGTATCCTCCTCGTCCTGTCCGATGTGGGAACTTGGATTGGGATATTGCCTCTGTTCCTTTCTCCGAATTTTTCTTGCAGAGGAAATAAAATTATTTCATTAGTATGCTGAGATACACTATAAGAACAAAACACAAATTAGAAAAAGCAATGTGTATTCCATACCTTAAATATAGGCGATTCTAGTACATACTTAAGGTATTCGTCCCAGTCTTCTTGGTCCATTACCGTTTCGTACTTTCTGTGGAAAGTTTTTAGTTTGTCTGGTCTTTCCAGGAATGGTTTTACATGATTATTGTACAATTTCCTTCTGAAGTCCCGCAGCTGAACAACTAGACGCTTCATGACCGCTTGCTTATATTCATGGGGCACCTCATAATGAAACTGCAATAACAACTAATTTATGTTCATCACAGACTTACAGTTCGACAACAAAAACGACGAATTGATAACCGCATATGCATACCAGAATTTCCTCCCACATATTTTGTTTTGTTGTTGCAGGGACATCCTTCCAAAATAAATGTTTTATGCCAACCATATCACGGGCCAAATAGCCTAAGTAACTACTGAATTCAATTCTATGGCCACCATCAGAATCCACCTCATCATCCCATTGGTCCTCCTCTGGGGGCACGTTGTAATCATCTTCTTCCATGACAAAAGTTGTGTAGGTACGTGCATCTCAGTTAGGAATTTGAGCTTATTTTGGAAAATATTAGCTAAACCTAACAGGATAAGCTAATGTGTTACACCTCTTTTCTATTATATGAAAAGAAAACAAACATGAACTCATTGATGCATGTAACTTAAGGCTAAAACATCACTGCAACACACAAAATATCCTCATGAATATTGTGTTATCCACAAAGCGAAAGGTACCGGTTAAACGGTCTTATATAACTTTTTGTTACAAAAGACAAGAGTACTAAAGCACCACATAATGATTATCCATTTTTAGCTTGAAGATGATAGTCAAATTGCCCAACTAGCAACATGGTATCATTAAAATTGGCAACTTAAAATGCAGACGTTACAGGCTCACCAAGTAACAGAGACTCAAATGATTAAATCTTGAGAAGCCTTATATATATATATATATATATATATATATATATATATGATTGACACAACATCGTCCATCAAAGTAGAGTTATATCTAAATCAAACCCAAACAATAACGAAAACCCGAGAAAATAATTAGCATCGTTAAGTTTTGTAAAACCTAACTAACTGGTAAAGCCTAACTAAGTAACATGAAAGAAAGATCCTTACCTAAATATTATAATAGTTCATGCATGTAACTTAAGCCTAAAACAGTATTGCTGTAACAAAATAAAATCACCTCTCATCGCCATTAACTTGTTCTTTGATACAGCCGAATAAAAACCCTAGTCATGCTTTAACTAGTAAACCTATAAGATCTAACATCTGATTCCATGAGATCGAACAAAAAATCTAACATCAGTTTAATATTCATTCGATAATTGGTTGTATAAATAATACCAACAACAAAGATCGAGTCTGAAAAGGTAGGTTCCTTGTAAAGATTAGAGATAGTAAAAATAGAATAAAAATCCTAATCACGCTTTAACTAGTAAACATATAAGAAGTAATAAAATAAAAACCCTAACCATGCTTTAACTAGTAAACCTATAAGATCTAACATCTGATTCCATGAGATCGAATAAAAAATCTAACATCAATTTAATATTCGGTTGTAGAAATAATACCAACAACAAAGATCGAGTCTGAAGAGGTAGGTTCCGTGTAAAGATTAGAGATAGTAGAAGAATTATGATTTCAAAGAGAGAATGATTCGAGTAATAAAAAGTGAAAAAGTAGATCGAACTCATCTTTCTTTTTCTGTTTGGAGTTTAACCAAACCATCAGGTGGGAATTGATTTTCCTTTTGAAATCATCCCGCCCAGTAAAATTCATTTTCATCGCACGCCAAACAAAATTTTTGGTGTTTTTCTTTTTTTTTTCCAAATTTTTGATGTGTGACCAATATGGTTAGTTTCCTTTATTTTATGAGAGAATATATCGTAGACAATTATGATAAAATTGTTTCCCAAAATTTTCGAAATTTAGTTTCCTATCTCTAACCAACTCGAGAAAAGGCCATAGAAAAAAATTACTTTCCTATTTCGAATAATATTTTCCTTAAATATTTTAACCTGGGTTGTATCCTGTATTATTCTTGGTTTAGGGAGGAAACGTATGAATTATTAGTGGCACCTATGTAGGAAACGTATTCTTCTAATCATATAGTATTTTTTTTAATAGGAAATAATAAATATACTGATAAGCAAGCTTACATATTGTTTTTATCCTGTTGAAACAGAAGATTGATCCATACAGACAGATTATTAAACCAACAAAAGAAAATTGTTTGAGTTCTTGCATACTTTGCTGTAGAGTCTGCAATATGATTTGCATCCCTATGGGAATAAGTGCAAACCCAAGAATCAAAATAACTTAATATAACTAATGCATCATGGATTAAATTATATGTTGTCCATTTAACTGTTGTAGCCTTCCCATTCACAGCTGCTATAACATTCTGACAATCTCCTTCCAAGTGAATTTTTCGCCATCCCTTACTGTGAGCCCATTGTATGCTTCTACGAGAGAATGCGCTTCAGCTTGCTCTGGATCAATGGCTAGAGATGCACCTCCTCGCTGTCCATGGCTGTTTCCTGCAGAATCTCTACAAATCAGTCCCCATCCTAATAATACAGTTTTATCAATATAGGAAGCATCAAAATTTAATTTGTATATATCTTCTATAGGAGCCTTCCAGTTCTTATAAATTATTCTCAAAGCACTGTTGCTACTAGTTTGCATACTTTTAGCCCTTTTACAGTCCTCAATCTTCCTGACAATATTGTTTATAACAATGTTACTGTTAAATGGCTTGTTTTCAAAAACTGTATCACATCTAGCCTTCCAGGTTAGCCACAAAATGAAACTGGCACTCTCATACAGACTAAAATCCTTGGGCATACCATTGTTTGCCTTTAGAAAGAAACCACTTTTCCAATTTTGTAAGTCTAGACCCTGGAGGATAGTAGGTAATATAGAGTCTATTGAATCCCATATATGTCTGACATGATGACAATCAAAGAACAAATGTTGAATAGTTTCAGGGTTACCACTACAAATAGCACATCTACTATCTTTATGTTTAGTTAAACTAGAAAGTCTATGTTTAGTAGTGATGCAAGCATGTAAGAATTTCCATATAAAATACTGAATTCTGGGAGGTAGCTTATATCTCCAAAAGGATTTCCATCAGATGTCTAAGTTGTTCTTAGTTGGCTTAGTAGCTAAGTTTTCATTCAAGATGGCATTGTAAGCAGATTTTATAGTAAACATTCCATTGCTGGAAGACTCCCATCTAAGCTTATCTTTACCTGCAATAGGAATTCTTATGTCAGTAATCCTTTTAACAGTATCTTCATCAAACAAAACATTAAAAATATCAGAATTCCAAGACTTAGAGTCTTGGTCAATGAGTTAATTCACAGTTTTCATATTAAAAGAGCTAAAATGACTATCTGGAGGTTTGTGCATATTTTAAATCCAAGTATCTTTCCAAATTTGCACACAAGTACCATCACCTATCTCCCATATGTAGTGTCTTTTAATTATATTCAAACATGTGCATATGCCTTACCAAATCCAAGACCCCTGTTTGTTCACAATATCAGTTAAAGGATTAACAACATGAAAATATTTTTCCTTCATAATAACAGCCCATGGTTCATCTGGATTGGTAATCAATCATACAGTAATCTACTAAAGATAAATAAACTAAACCCATCCATTTTCATGTTCATCATTTCCAGAAAACATAAAAATTCATCGTGAATCATTCATCACATAAATGTCAACCTATCTATCAGCGTAAAAAGCATGCATCTGGTGCAGTACTTAAAAAATACGTAAAATAAAAGTTCACACATCAAAAACCCTGTTTAAAATAAGCAAAGAACTTGTTAGATGAGCATTTATCCAAAAATCATCAGTTTTTCTTCAACTTTTTTGATGGTGGTGTCTCTGCATGCAATGGATCAGGTTGTGACATTCTCGACGTGCCAAACCTTGTCTTCCTTTGGTGCGCAGCTGAAAGTTGCAATGCCTTCTGCACAGTTAGTACATATAACCTTCTCTGCGCCTTTTTAGTCTTCTGAGAAATCTTTTCAGAGGCTGCATGACTCCCCGAATGTGGATTGACTGCTAGGTGCTCCTCATTCAGTTTTTCACTGTCCAATGTCTTCTCAGAATATAAAACTGGTTCTGGTTGCTCATGAGGTTTTCCATGTTGTGGAGTTTCCTGCAGTAAGAGATTAAATGTATTATATATATATATATTCTAAATTCAAGGAGAATTCGCCTGTCATGTGAATTCTCAACAAGAGACAGACAAAAGTCATTTTTCCAACAATGTAATAAAGCCAACTTCACTGAAGGCCGCGGCATTTTTCACAGCTGACGCCCATAATAAAATCCGTAACCAAATATCAATTTTCAAATTTACACTGGCATTCATGTTCCATTTAGGTGTTAATATATTTCTATCTCGTACTTATTCTTTAATCAAACTGAATACACAATTTATGTAAAACTATTTATATACCTGATTAACAAAGCAAAAGAGCTAAGAAACTAACCTTGTCATCAGAGATGGAACAGTTATCTTTCGGCCATGCCACAAAACCATATTTAGCTTCCCCTAATAACTTAAACTCACCACTTGGTTCGGTTAACACGAACGATGGAACTATAGCCTCCTGAATATTGACAGCATAACAGTTACTAGGAAGATCTTGTCCATGTATTTTCTGGTTAGGCACCATAGGTAAAATACTGCCTCTAGCAACGACGTTTCCCCTAGATCCATTCCAAAAGTCGTATTTTGCTTTTTGCGGAGATACGGCATATGAACATCATATAAAAAGAAGATGCTAGAATTAACAATATAGATTTACGAAGAAAAAAAATCAAAAAAAACATACTCCATTAGATGTCTTATCCAGATGTTTTGTTGTAGATGTGCACGACTTCTCTAGAGATATTGAAGGATTTGGTTGGGAATTACTGGTAGAGTTCTGCATAAGATTAGGAGACTGCTTCTTAGATCCATCAGAAGGGTTGCTACGTGAAGGAGACTTCCGCAGAGAAGTAGTTGGTTGTGAATTACTGATAGGGTTCTTCATAAGATTAAAAGAGTTATTAGTTACTTTTGAAAGTTACACATGTTTCTATTTTTCTAGGTTCTCTAATTCACACTTGGATCGATGATTCATATAATTGATAGACTAGTTTATGTATATTCGACTTACAAATCAAACAAGCCAAGAAACTAACCTTCTTAGCAGGCTCGGTAAACTGAACACCATACTTTGGCCAAGGAATCGTTTTTCCAAAAGTTTTTCCTAATGTTTCCATACCAGCAAATCGTACGGGTAGACATAAATTCGGTTTTATTACTTCATCAATCAGGATTTTGTGGCAATCAACCTCCAACCCATCCTTTCCATGTAATTGTTGTTTTCCTGTTAACAGAAAAGCTCTACCTCTAGCAAGGACGTTTGCCTTAGACAGCTCGTCAAAAAGGTTGCACCTTCTATCCTGCGGAAATATATGGCATATGAACATCTTCAAGCGAAAACTTCAAAACAAATTGAGATTTAAAATGCATGTAAAAATAAAACAGATACCGGAGAAATTGCTTTAGTTGTCGTGATCTCAGATTGGCTCCGACTAGGTGGATCTTTTGATGTCACATCCAGAGTATGTTTCCCCGAATTTTGTTGACTTACCTGCAGCAGTAGAGTAATATTCCATATTCGGGTGACAAATATGCCAAATTACACCGTGAATGCGAAGACACGGATGAATAGGTAACAAATATACAAGGTTCTCCAAAATACACCCTAGCATCCGTGATTCATATAGTAGTTGATAGCATATTTCAGACTCATATGGTCTTAAGATCATGTAACCGGTTTAAAACACATACCTTCAGAACTTTTTCAGATATTGCGATACGAGATTGGCTTCCGTTGAGTAGATCCGGTGATTTCACAGCCTCAGAATGTTTTGGTTGACTTACCTGCATCAGAAAATTGAAATGAAAGTTGTACCTTGTTTTTGCAGTGAAACCATTTAAGAAAAATGCACAATTGACTCACAATCAAATAGATAACCACATATCTCGTTCTATAAGGTTCTCTAAAATATACACTAACGTCCGTGATTCATATAGCTGATAACATATTCGTCTCTTATATCAAACAAGATATATATATATATATATAAAACTGGTTTGTGTAAAAACATATCCAATGAGTTAATAAAGCAAACAAGCATAAAAACCAACCTTTTGATCCAAGATGGTTTGATTTGATGGCCAACAAATTTCAGCATCACCAACATCTTTTAAAGTTTTTATCCCAGAAGATGTGCCAAAGTGTAATTTGATGGTTTCATTTAGTACTTCACTAACCATGACGCTATATCATGTAACCTCACCCGTCATTCCTAACTTCATTTTATAAGATACCTTCTTTGAAGAGTAATCTCTACCAATGGCAACAATGTTGTCCTTTTCTCCAAACCAAAGTTTGCATCCTGTGCCCTGCAGAAACACAAGGCGCGTGAGAGATAGTAAATGGAAGATTCAAAATTTAAACGCGTTGGAAAACCATACATCAATGGTAACATTTTTCAGATGGCACATTCTGAGATTCCCCAGTGAATGAAGGAGACGAAGACTTCTTTTTTGATACTAAAGACGGCTGGGATTCAGTAGAAACGGTCGGCGTTTTAGTACAAGGAGAGACCCGCTTCGCGGACCCTTTGGTGCTTTTAGATGACTTCTGCGGACCGGATTTCCCATGTTTTTTTTGAAGTTGCTTAACTGATTCTGGACCTATGTTGTTCTTAGATCGATTGGAGGCGTTGATAGGTCCTGCATCCTGTGACTGTAGTTGAACACATTGTTTGAAAAAATCAGATAATGTCTGCCAATTTTTTCAAAAAATTACACAATCTAATCAAAATTCGGTTCACTTACCTCTCCTCCAGACTTGCTGATACTGTTGCCCATAATTTTCGCAATGTCGACTCCTTGAGATAACAAGTTATCTATCAATCACTGATACACATTTTTAGTAGAATCTAATTTTTTCTCCTTAGCTTTCAGCTTTTCACGCAGTTCATCGTTCTCTTTCGAGTGTCTTGGTTTTCTTCAATTTGGAAAGTAAAGGGTTGTTGTCACTCCAAAGCCAGCCCCCTTGACACGTCCACCCTTATCCGGGCCGATCGCAACTGTTAGGGAATCCTCGTTATGACCAACCGTTACAGTTCCCTCTCGAATCATCTTCCGCTTTTCTTTCTGTTCAAATAATGTGTTAAATTCTGATTTAAACCTTGCGCAATTACTGTGCACTTACTTTGGTTAAAAACATGAGGACTGTAAAGTTTCTGTTTTCTCACAACTTCAGATGTTTTCTTCCGGACAAACTCGTCTGGAACAATTCCGTATTTGTTTTCGCATGCTCTTGCCCACATGAAGCACCGGTCTTCAAGATCTTCTTCGGCAACATTTCCGCTTTGGACCTAGTAGTTACCAGAAACAAGTAAGGATTTACATCCGCACAAATATTAACTATGTAAAACATAAAACCTATTCCAAAGCGTCTAATGTGACAAAATTACAGATTGGTGTAAGATGACACATACCTATACCGCTTTAAGTTTCTGTATATATGAGACACGCAACACGACATACAAAACAAAAGTATCTGATATGGCTGGTTTTACTGTGCAGTGTATAATAAATAAGACAACAGACTTACTAATTTTAGTTTTAATCCTGAGTATCCTCCTCGTCCCGTCCGATGTGGGAACTTGGATTGTGATATTGCCTTTTGTTCCCTCTCCGAATTTTTCTTGCAGAGGAAATAAAAATAATTTCATTAGTATGCTGGCATATACAATAAGAACGAAACACAAAATCAGAAAAAGCAATGTGTATTCCATACCTTAAATATAGCCGATTTTAGTACATGATTAAGGTAATTTTCCCAGTTCTCTTGGTCCATTACCGTTTCTTACTTTTTGGGGAAAGTTCTTAGTTTGTGTGGCATTTCCAAGAAGGGTTTTACATGATTGTTGTACAATTTCCTTCTAAAGTCCCCCAACTGAACAGGTAGACGGTTCATGACCACTCGCTTCAGCTCATGGGGCACCTCATAATGAAGCTGCAATAACATCTAATGTATGTTAATCACAGACTCACAGTTAGACAACAAAAACGACGAATTGGTAACCGCATATGCATACCAGAATTTTCTCCCACATATTTTCTTTTGTTGTTGAAGGGACTTCCTTCCAACCTAAATGTTTTATGCCAACCATATCACGGACCAAATAGCCTAGGTAACTACTGAATTCAATTCTATGGTTACCAATAGGCCGGAACATTTTGTCAAATTCAATATCCCTTCTTTTGGCATCTTTTATCGAGAAGTCTCTATGCAGCTTCAACATTCTTGTCATTCCCCTCTCTTTTATGATCACTTCTGTAGAGTCTTCTTGTTGTGGCTGCTTTTCTGCTTCTGGAGCATTTTCCAATTCTTTTTCTTCTAACACCTCCAAATCATCATTTTCAGAATCTTCTGACTCTGGAAATAACCGAGGAAACATATGAAACCATGTGATGTTTAAGTAGGAACAAGTAAGTACAAGGTTTCGCACATTACTTGTTAAGTCTTCAAATCTAGCAGTGTGGAGCATATATCCACCATCATCGTCATCTGATTGTACAATGTCATCATGACTCTCATCTAAATCCACCGTTTCTTCATCAGAATCGTCCTCAACATCTGATTCCCTCCATTGGTCGTAATCATCATCTTCTGCCATGACAAAAGATGTGTAGGTACGTGCATCTCAGTTAGGAATTTGAGCTTATTTTGGAAAATATTAGCTAAACCTAACAGGATACGCAACATGTGTTACACATATTTTTTATTATATGAAAAGAAAACAAACATGAACTCAGTGATGCATGTAACTTGAGGCTAAAACATCACTGCAACACACAAAATCTCCTCATGATTAATGTGTTATCCACAAAGCGAAGGTACCGGTTAAACGGTATTATATAACTTTTTGTTACAAAATCCAAGAGCACTAAAGCACCAGATAATGATTATCCATTTTTAGCTTGAAGATATAGTCAAATTGGCCAACCAGCAACATGGTATTATTAAAAGTGGCAACTTAAAATACAGACATTACAGGCTTGCCAAGTAACAAAGAATCAAATGATTAAATCTTGAGAAGCCTTGTATATAAATATGATTGACACAACATCGTAGATCAAGGTTTAGTTATTAAATCTCAATCAAAATCCAACCCAAACAATAACAAAAACCCTAGAAAAAAATTAGCATCGTTGAGTTTTTTATTTATTATTATTTTGTAAAACCTAACTAACTAGTAAAGCCTAACTAAGTAACATGAAAAAAACATCCTTACCTAAATCTTATAATAGTTCATGCATGTAACTTAAGCCTAAAATATTATTGTTGTAACAAAATGAAATCACATCTCATCGTACAACCCGTGATTGTCATTAACTTGTTCTTTGATACAGCCGAATAAAAACCCTAATCATGCTTTAACAAGTAAACCTGTAAGATCTAACATTTGATTCCATGAGATCAAACAGAAAATCTAACATAAATTTAATATTCATTCGATAATGGGTTGTAGAAATATTACCAGCAACAAAGATCGAGTTTGAAGAAGTAGATTCCTTGTAAAGATTAGAGATAGTAATATAATAAAAATCCTACTCATGCTTTAACTAGTAAACCTATAAGAAGTGATAGAATAAAAACCCTAATCATGCTTTAACTAGTAAACCTATAAGATCTAACATCTGATTCCATGAGATCGAACAAAAAATCTAACATCAATTTAATATTCATTCGATAATGGGTTGTAGAAATAATACCAACAACAAAGATCGAGTCTGAAGAGGTAGGTTCCTTGTAAAGATTAGAGACGATAGTAGTAGAATTATGATTTCATAGAGAGAATGAACCGAGTAATAAAAACTGAAAAAGTAGATCGAACTCATCTTTCTTTTTCTTTTTGGAATTTAACCAAACCATCAGGCGGGAATTGATTTTCCTCTTGAAATCATCCCGCCCAGTAAAATCCATTTTCATCACCCACCAAACAAAAGATTTTTGGTGTTTTTCTTTTTTTCATTTCCAAATTTTTGATGTCTAACCAATATGGTTAGTTTCCTTATTTTATGAGAGAATATATCGTAGAAAGTTATGATAAAATTGTTTCCCAAAATTTTCAAAATTTTGTTTCCTATCTCTAACCAACTCGAGAAGAGGCTATAGAAAAAAAATTACTTTCCTATTTCAAATAATATTTACCTTAATAATTTTAAGCTGGGTTGTCTCCTGTATTATTCTTGGTTTAGGGAGGAAACGTATGAATTATTAGTGGCACCTATGTAGGAAACGTATTATTCTAATCATACAGTAAGCTAATAAAGATAAATAAACTAAACCCATCCATTTTCATGTTCATCATTTCCAGAAAACATAAAGTTCAACGTGAATCATTCATCACATAAATGTCAACCTATCTATCAACGGAAAAAGCCTCCATCTAGTGCAGTACTTAAAAAATAAATAAAACCACCACTGGAAACAAAATGGTCATCAAAAATCCTGTTTAAAAAGCAAAGAACTTGTTAGATGAGTCTGGTTCTTTGTCAGATTAGTCTGGTTCCTCATTCTCATCCAATTCCACGCAAAGATCATTATCATTAACATCGTCGTATAGCAGTACTTTACTTTCAATAGCACTTTACTTTTTCAAACTCGTATTTTTGTTAAAAGTATTGGCAAGGAGATAATAAGATCATACCTAAAGTGATAAATTGATTCTTATTTTTTACAGGGGGGGGGGACTGTATTTTTCTACATTTCCTCCGTTCTTTCAGCTAATTATATTTATTTTTCCAAAAGAATGCACACCTCATAAATAAATAAATTTGCAAGAGTATATTGCATTCTGTAAACTCTATGAACTTGTAAATAATTATCTGATTTATTTCATGATTCCAATACCCAAATAATAAAAGAATTCCTAAACATCACCTTCTTCTAAATGACAAAATTAGCAAACGAAACAAGAAACGAAAACAACTTTCAAAGCGTCCACAAAATGAAATCGATAAATCAAACCATATCATCAAAAAAAATCAAATGAAGCATCCCCCATCTTCAAACAATTCTTCTTGCAATGCTGAGGTGAACCCGATCACTCCAACCAGCAGGCTTGGGCGTCTTGTCATCCTTAGATTTATCATTTTCTGCTTCATCAGGCTCCACATGCTTGTTAAGATCATGCTTGTTAACTTTTGGATTATCTGACATATCCAGAACATCGGGACGATCTTCATCAATAATTTCAATAATAGAAGCAGGAGAATCATCATTTACAATAGGAACATCAGCATAAGCAGGAACATCAGCATCCTCAACGCTATTGATTACAACGTCCAGAGGAACACCAGGAATAACATCAGCATAAATAGGAACATCATCATTGTCAACACTACTGACAACAAAACTAATTACAGCGTCGAGAGGAACACCAGGAACAATAGTTATTCCGTCCACAGTAATGATAATCCTCAATTTACGAGCACCAGCCATCAGTCGAGGACATTTTTGGATCCTCTCTTCAGTTTCATCTCTACAGTCCCTATTAGCAGAACTCATTTTTTCCTCTTAATACTCTATGTTAATTTTTTCTATGCTTGGTGTAATTTATATATATTTCTAAGGAAAACCCTAATTTCTTAGGTTTTCCATCATTATCTTAAATCACCTGTTCTTTGGTATTTACATCGAATATTCTATCAATATAAGGAGATATGGAATGGATATTTTCATGTTTATCTAATTTCCTTTTTAATCTAATATACATAACGAACATAACAAACTAAAATAAATTATGATCTCATGAGATATATGGAATGAATATTTTCATATTTATCTAATTTCCATTTTAATTTTATTACCTAGGTCGGTTGGGGTGGCCCGGCCGGCTGGACCAAAGATGTAACGCAAAAAAAGGAAAAAACCAAATGTTGGCTAGTTAAACAATGACACAACATTTAGCGGCAACACTTTCATGTTGATGCACGAAATTGAACATTTCAACATAGAAAAAAATCCAAACACCAAAACAAAAACAAAAAAATACAAGGAAAAAAAAGAAACATAAATAACCCAAGGAATATATTGTACATTTCAACATAGAAAAAAATCGAAATACC
>NC_039366.1:57328976-57330787 GCF_003573695.1 Papaver somniferum
AAAAAAAAAAAAAAAAAAAAACACAACTGCAAGAAAAAAAGCTACATAGATAAGCCTAGGAATGTGTTAGTGGCATGGACATCATGAGTACACGTTTCCGATTGTCCACCAAAATTCTTCAACGAGACATAGCTCCTCATGTGAGGAATAATTGCAACCCTTGTTTCCCACGGTAGTGCCCCCCAAATTTCCGTCCAAGTTCTGGTGAGTGTATTGTAACGCAATAAACACCTATTCTGCCAAAATAAGAGTTCCTTGTTATTTATAAAGGCTATCGGGTTATGAGTCGGTCATTCATCCTCTTTAAAGAAAATGCTTATCTCATAATTCCAATTCCATTCCCCGCCAGGTGCCCATGTATGAATATTTTCTTTGGAAATGGGAGCCCAAAAATCTATCAGGGGCCGATCAATTCCCTCATGGATGTAGTAAAATAAAATGCGAACTCCGAACATGACCATCCCAAGTGACGGGTAAGTATTTATCCAAAATTCACTCCCATGAATATGATAGGGGGGTGGCAAATGTTGATGGAACGTCTCGAAGTCCGAATTGAAAGATATTATGCCAATATCTTGCTGACAAAAATCTATCCAAAAAATACAACCGTGTGCGTACACACCTGAACTCCGAAAAGTATAAGGAATCTCTCATGCTATGTTCCTCCATCCCCTCTTGTCTCCTAAAGTGTGTATTTGAACTTTACAATCCATGTGAATTCGAACTACCTTGTACTCATTGGTATGTTGACAGTATCCGAAACCCCCAATTACGTTGTATCGTGGATACCACGAAAGTACTTGATTCGTTGCAATTGGGATGCATAGTTGTGGCAGATGGAGGTGGTCACCAGTTTCTGGATTCATAATATATAAAGGATCTTGTATGTCGTGGTGTGAAACATAAAAACAAACCAGACCATTGCAAGATCCAACTATTGGGTGCAACATAGTCCAATCATCATGGGTTCCATCATTCGGGGCATCATGATTGTTGGCTGTTACGATCGGGATGAAATCTTCCTCTCTATAAAAGAGTTGGGTAACTTTATCTTTCCCCATTCTTGGTGTGACACCAAAAAGGAATTCAACTCTTTTGTCCCCAAGGATAGTATTCCATTCTTTGCATACACATTTGCTTGCTAAAACGATTTCTGTAGTTTGGAGGCGCTGAAGTATCTCGGTAGTTAATTCCGGAAATGTATCCATCACTATTATACTGATGAAAGATTATAAAAAAAAAAATTACAAGCTTTTAGGATTTTCTTATTGTGAATGCTACAAGCAAATACGAGTATAAAGCTTATATATATATAGACATCCAATATACCTGTTGGAGAATGGTCGCGTCAGTCTAGGACGTTTTTGGATCCTCTCGTCAATTTCATATCAACAATTCCTCTTAATACTCTATGTTACTTTTTTTCTATGCTTGGTGTAATTTGAAAACTCTAATTTTTTAGGCTTTTCATCATTATCTTAAATCACGATTCTTTGGTATTTACACCGAATATTTCAATTTCCATATTACTAAAAAATGAGATATTGTAGCAGTATAATGAGATATGGAATGAATATTTTCATGTTTATCTAATTTACTTTTTAATCTAATATATACATTCCGAACATAACAAACTAAAATAAATCATGATCTCTTAGGAAATACCCAAATAATTTTTCTACTTATCGACTAATTACCTAGGTGGGTTGGGGTGTCCCGGACGGCTGGACCATAGGTGTAACGCAAAAAAAAAAAAAAAACCAAAGGTTGTCTAGTTAAACAATGACCCAAACTAAATTGTACATTTCAAC